>NW_022198210.1:281874-283922 GCF_009176525.2 Contarinia nasturtii | reverse complement strand
AAAGTCGTCAGAAGTCGTCATTTTTGTAAGTGCGAGTAGCCCCTAGCTGCACTTTTCTGGCATTGACGTTGGATTTGAGAATTTTACGCATATTAAGTTTCATACATTTTTTACGAATCGCCCGTACAAAGTGGAACCAACAACCACGCAAAACTACGTCCGAATAAACGGTCAGAATAAAGGTTCGAATTTGAATATTTTTTTTTCTATAAACTTTAAAAGTGCAATGTAGGAGGCAGCTGTCTTTCTAGTCATCAAACAGAAAAATGCAGGAAATATCTGTAAATTGAAGTGAATCATGGTTTTTTGTTATGGTTTGGCAAACCTGGTTTGGTAAAGGTGTCAAACGGACAAATTTTGTCCGTCCGTCTGTCCGTAATTTTTAGGACGGACGGACAAATTTCAAAATGTCCGAATTTAAAAGTCGGACGGACGGACAAATTTTAAAATGTCCTACTTTTAAAGTAGGACGGGTGGACATAAATTGTAGTGAATTTTGTCCGTCCGTCTAAATATTTCAGTCTAAAACCTCAAACTGACGGATAATTCATGTGTCTGTCCCTTGGTCTGTCCTACTTTTGTCCATCCGACTTTTAAATTGGGACATTTTGAAATTTGTCCGTCCGTCCCACTTTTAAAGTAGGACATTTTGGTCCGTCCGTCCTAAAATCACCAAAATGTCTGTCCGTGTTTGTCCGATTGCCAGCTTTAACAAACCGTTAACAATTTGTGGATATTCGTCAATTTTTGTGTTTGGCCGCCAAACGAGCTAACTAGTATACGATAAAGCGGAAAAAGTGTGCATAAAATCTCTAAAAATGCCTTATTTATTTAAAATAGTTGTCTTTTATCAAAGTTATTTTACGCGTTTTCATACTGCTAATGTGTTTTGGAACTGCGTTATGGCTTTGGTATTAATGTTAACCGTAAGTTTGCGGATCGATTTGCAGTATCCGAGCCAGCATCGATAGCCTCGGGCCAAACACCGGGAAGTTCATTTCGTCGCCTACGAGGAATGAAATTTCGATGGTACCAAGCCTCAGAAACCATTCGTCGACGTGCGGACTGATTCATACGAGCTGCAGCAAACTTCCGACCTTGCAAATGAACACGACGAACTGAAATATAGCAACAAATATAAGTAAACTCAGAAATAAACTCTAATCGACTTGAACTTACCACCCTGATCAGTCCGCAACAGATCTTCAATCGTCACAGCTTGAAAAATGATCTCTATGGTCAGAACACCTCCGAATTGATTAGTATCACCTGAAATGAATCGTTGCGGCGAAAGAGTAGCTCTTATTTTTCTCCAAATAATACTGCAACATAAAAAATTTTATGAATAGTTTATTTGTTGTATTACAACAAATAAACCGTGTGAAAAAACTTCATGTTGCAGTATTATTTGGAGAAAAATAAGAGCTACTCTTTCGCCGCAACGATTCAAATGAGAAGACATCAAAACCACATATTTATTTTCTTCAAAATTACGCCGACCCGAGTGAAAAAAAAGTGACTAAGTTACTATTGACTGTAAGTGACTATAGTTAGCTATATTCATGAATTTTAAAATTTTGTATGGAAAACAATCGACTATAGTTACTCAGTCAGTCAGGCGATTATTTTGGGACGTTTTGACTATCGGGTGACTATGATTATTGTCAACTATAGTTAGCTGTTGCAGTTAACCATAGCTTACTTTAATTGATTGAAGTTAACTAAATTTAACTAAGGTTGCTTGTTTTTACAGTCAATAGTCAGTCAGTTTGTCCCAAAATAGTCAGTCACTTTTTTTGTACATGGGGACTCACTTTATATTGCTCGAACTCCTACGGGCATATTAGCCGGCGGATCACCAGCCATATAATAAATCACGTGTACATATCGTTCAGACCTTGTTAATACCAAAAATAATTTTTAATATCACCGTTTTATTTATTTATTTATACATACCAAAACCATTTTGAACTTAGATTGTTAAATTTTTTCACTTATTATTGTTACACGTAGTTCACAAATAAATCGATCACGATCAAATTTCAAAT
>NW_022198210.1:236155-281864 GCF_009176525.2 Contarinia nasturtii | reverse complement strand
AATTAAGCACGATCAAATTTCAAATGTCAACCGCCAAAAAACGCACAATAAGCAATATGTTCATAGAATAAGATTTATTACCAACTTCATTTTTATATCAAATTCCATTCCGTCCAAAACATAAATTCCAGATGTCATTTACATGTTAAGTTATTAATTCACGTTAACTAATTTCTAAGCCAAATTATTGTAGAAGAAATTGTCTTCACTTTTTAACCAAAAATTCAATCAAATTCCAAAAAAATTGTGGGTGATTGTAGTGGTCTCCATCGACCACATACTTATATTTATCCAACCACCTCCATTTAGGCCTATATCATAATTCACCTCAATACATTTATCATACATATGCTAACAGTGTAAGCTTAATCGTTACGTTGGCAGCGTCGCACGACTAATACGTTATCTCTTTGTTCTATATATACATGCCGTGCTTCGCCACCAACGTTGAGTTCATTACAGACATTCGCTAAGTTAACACCTATGTATCAATCGTTCAATCTATTATTCAATAAATATCATCAATATATTTTAAAGTGTTTGTCTATGGACTCCACCGTAGTGGATTTTTCCTATATTTAATATTATTCCCCAAATCCCACTACATTATTTATTCAGGACATACAACCAAAAATGCATATTATAAATAAATCATTAAATTCTTTGAAGGAGTGATTTTATTCGACATCAATTTTGATTCTGAGAAACTCGGCACACGGGAATGGAACCGTGGCTGGCACGACCAAGAATTAATACCTGAAGATACAACAGACCAGGGACTATCGCGGAATATTTATAGTAAGATATTTATTTATAATACTTAGAAATAAGTCTTATTTCGTTGCGTGCACGCTACATTGCAAACGCACGACTCTGCTTCTACATACACAGAGACGAAGAGCGCAAAGGCTACTCTGTGTTCTCTGTGTTTAAACAGAGTCTGTTTGAAGATAAAGACGACTTGAACTGACAAATATTCTTTCTAAATAGAATGTAAACATAAAAATGTGCATGCTTTTTAATTAATAATTTTTACATTTAAATTAAAGGTTTGCAACAAAAATACACGATAAAATATTATTTACATTTTTAAAAAGTTAGAAAATGAAATATAAAGAGAAAATAAAAATAAATTCAAAGCACTTACCTTAATCGATGCGAATGGTTATGAAGCACATTTGGAAAAGAAAGTTTGACAGATTTGCAATGGCAATATCGTCGCTGTTTTGAAAAGGCGGTACGAATTGTCATAGGTGTCGCTTCGTCGTATTTTCAGACGTCAAACTAATACAAAAATCGCTATATCGTTGCCTACCGGACGAGCTGAACCAGTAACTACAATTATTGGCTTTGGCTTAGGTGCTTTATTGGGTTGGGGAGTTCCGAAAATTGTGGAATATTTTTCAACACCGGGAAATAACGTGGAGAAAATGTCAGTAATGGAGGAAATACTAAAGGATCAAACGTCCGTAATGTCCATGACAGAAAATTTGATAAGAAAAAATAGTGAAGTCTTACAAAAAGAGTTAAATTTTTTAATGAATCAAACAACGGATTTATTTGAGCAAGTGGATTTGATTTCGCATCATTCAGAAATGATAGAAAGAAGTCAATGGTTAACAACTCACATGTTGTTAATGTTGACAGAATTCCGGGATATGCAGGAAACAATTATGCAGCAGATTATAAATCAAAATGGCGAATTACAATTGTAGCGTAAGCATGCGCGCTCGTACTAGCGGTAACGCATGTAAAGTACGAGTGCGCACACCAAGAACGTCTAATTAAAAGGACAAGCTTAAGTCAGTCTTGTCATATCACTCGTAATTACCTGTCTTTCATTAATTACATGGCGAGATCCGCAAAAAAGAACCAATCATGTGAAATAGAATTTTAAAAGAAAGAACACAAAATGTGCATATAAAAATAAAAAAAAAGAAACAAACGTGTTAAAGAGAATGTGAAAAATTTGAAAGCAATATTGAGGTGATAAAAAAAATAAGGAGGAATTAATAGAAAGTTTGAATAATGAAAGTGAATGAGTGAACAGATAGAACATTTATTATGGCAGACCCAGTGTCGTGGGGACTGATTGCGACATTCTTCGTTGGATGCTCATTTGCAGGAGCGACGTTAGCAAACTGGATGTTCTCTAACGAAAAAAGTACAAACACAATTATAAGCTCTGAGAATCAAATCAACAACAAGATAAATGTGCTGTCGAGCGAGACAAATAAAAGTGCATCCATTGAGCTGATTTTGTTAATAATAATCGTTACTATGCTCGGAACCATGTTTGTAATATTTTGCGTGAGCTGCACATTAAAAATAAAGAAAAATCGAAGATTAAATCGAGCTATGAATCCAAAAACCGATATAGAAATGCATACAGTTGAATGAAATATGATATGACAATTTTTCAAACGGCCAAAAATGTGCAAATAAGTGATGTAAATAAGGAAAGACACGAAACAAAAGTGCTGAATAGACAGTCTATGCGTGAAAAAAAAAAAGACATTCCATTGAGTATATAAAGACACATGGCAAGCGGTGAAAACGAACGGTGAAGACGAACGGTGAAAACATAAACGGCGATAACGGTATATACAACGACTTGGTCCGTACATATGCATAGGGGACAACCACTGTCGGACGGACAGTGGCAATGTAGGACAGAATTTGCATAGAGACTGCCAAACGGACGTCGGTCGGACGTCCGCAACACAAAGTAAAATTATTTTAAGAATATTTCTATTAGATGGGCCAATTAAAAATAATAATTTTTTTTTGAGTGCTAAGAAATAGTAGACGCGTTACCAAATTAACAATTTAATTGAACATTTCTTTTAAGTATGCCCAAGTAACATTTTTTTTTGTTTAAATATTATAAATATTAAACGCGCTACCCAAGTAACAATTTAATTGAACATTTCTTAAAAATGTGCCCAAGTAACATTTTTTTGTTTTGAATTTTCTAAATATTAAACGCGCTACCCAATTAACAATTTAATTGAACATTTTTTTTTAAGTATGCCCAAGCAACATTTTTAAACGTTTTAAGTAAAATTAATATAATGCGGTATCTAAACAACATTTTTATACATTTTAAATAGAATTAATATAACGCGTTGCCCAAGAAACATTCTTAACGTTTTAAATAAAAATTAATATAATGCGTTACCCAAGTAACATTTTTGAGCATTTTAAGTAAAATTAATATAACGCATTACCCAAGCAACATTTTTTTTGAAAATTTTAAATAAAATTAATGGAACGCATTCAAAAGTAACATTTTCTAATGTGTTTAATAATTGATGCCCAATTAACATTTTAAAGAGATAAAGGGGGCTATAATGAGTAAATTTGACATTAATAAATATAACAAATATAAAAAAGATTTAGAAGACATAAATAAAAAGCTAATTAACTACGAAAATATCGATCGTCCATTGCCTTCAGATCCTTCAATTAGAAATAAAAGAATTGAAGAATACAAAACCGAATTGGTGGGGGCATTTAATAACTACATTACTTATATTAAACAATATATTAAAACTTTTGACACGGCGAAACAATATGAATATGCAAGGACGATTGGTAATCTCAAGTTACGCGTATTAAGAGCATTAAAAGCGATAGGATTATCGTTGGATTTACCAACAGATTTAAATAAAATCGATATTGAAACCATAGGCAATATTGATACAGTTTTTAATGAATCAGCAAATACTGAAATTTTAGTAAGATCAGAGGATTTATCTCGAAACACTACACTATTGACAGACGCAGATGGCGCTGTCGGTGGTGAAAATTTAAATACGGACACACAGAATGTAGGTGACGATACAAATGACACACAACTACATAGTACAGCGAATCCTCAAGAGACGCAAGCCCAAATCAATGATTTCAGATTTCCTCAAGATATTGTAAATGAAAGAAATACAGCGAATGATAATATCCCAAATAACAATAATAACGATAATATTCCGACTCAAGAACGTAATACACAGCAACAAATTGTAAATACAAATCCAGTGAATAATAAAAATATTCAGGTAACTGAAGAAAATGACATTTATTTAGACACGGTTAGAAATTTATTTCATAGTGTGGAATCCTTTAATAACCGGGATCCATTTGAAGTTCATAATAACATATTTGTACCAGAGCATAACGATCAGCGTGTTCCAAATAGACATAATTTACGTCGAGAAAGAACGAGAAACAGAGCAAATATGTCGGATAACGAAGAAAATAATGATGGAGACGGTCTCCGTGAGTTAAACATAGCCAGCAGAACTATCACGACTACATACAATGGAGAGGTAAAGTCACTTAGTCGCTTTATAGCTGCAATTAAGCTGGCAGATAAATTGATAAGAGACAAAGATCTTCTCATCAACTATATTTTGACCAAACTTGAAGATAAGGCACAGGAAGTCGTACCGATTGAACCCGAAAGTGTACAAGCAATTATAGATGCGCTGAAAGCAGGCATTAAACCGAAGCCATCAGAAGAGCTTGAAGCAGATATTTTGGCGTTAAAACTGGATAAAATGAATATACGTACATTTACAAAGCGCGGTGAAGAAATTGCCAACGATTATAAACGAGCACTGATTTACGAAGGTTTTTCAGAGGCAAAGGCTAAAGAGCAATCAATAAAGAAAGTAAAGGAAATGTGCAGAAAACAGACGCCGATTTCGTACGTAAAATCAGTTATACAATCAACGAACTATAGCACACCAGGAGAAGTGATGTCAGCGCTGGTGGTTGAGCTAAATAACGCAAAACAAGATAAACGCGACATTCAAGACAAAGATAATAAAAACAACAAAAAATCGAATAATTATCGTGGAAATTCTCGTGGAAATAGGGGAAATTATCGCGGTGGACATGGTTCCAACAACGGACAAAATAACAACAATAATGACAATAGCAACGGCAATGGCCATTATCAGAAAAACTTTAGAGGAGGATACCGTGGCAGAGGTCGCGGAGGTCATGGTGGTAATGGCAGAGGTGGAAGTAATTACGGCGGTGGAAACTACGGCGGTGAAAACCACGTACGTTATTTTTCGGGAAACCGTCAGAGCCCGTCGAACGACGGGCAATACCAACACCAAATGCACCAAATGCAACAACAACAACAACAACAACCACAGCAAATACAACATTTCCAATAGAACTAATTTTGAACATAAATTCAACATTGTCAGATTTCGTAACTATAAAAATTAATGATAATAAAAGACATACAATTTTTTTGGTTGACACAGAAGCTACGGTCTCACTGATCAAAATATCGGAAATCAACAAAAATATAACAGTAAACAACAACGAAATTATTTCATTAAAGGGCATAACCCAGGAGCCTTCTTTAACTTTGGGATCTGTAATTTTAAATTTAATAATAAAAAATCAAATATTTTCACACAAATTCCATATCGTGCCAACAACTTTTCCAATTCCTTCACATGGCATAATAGGAAAAGATTTCATTAAATTCAATAGATGTCTAATTAATTATGGAGACATGATATTGACAGTCAAATACAACACTTCAGATTCTGTAGAAATACCGATCCACTCCGAAATATTACCGGGATTGGCAACGATATCACCAAGACAAGAGGTGTTCAGAATATTCCACATAAAAAGTGAAAAATTTCCATGTGTGGTTGAATCACAAGAGATAGCTGACGAGGTTTTAACAGCAACTACGATAGCTTATGAGCCTGATACATATATCAGAGTATTAAATACAGCCGAATATATAAAATTTATAGATACAAACAGTTTGAAAGCAACTAAACTGGAGGATTACGACATTTTGCAAACTATTGATATAAAAAATGACCATAAATCTATGAGATCAGAGGAATTACGAAAAAGCATAATAAGAAAATGTCCGGGTCATGCAAGAAAACGAATGTTAGAACTGTGCAAAGAATACAGTGATATTTTCTATTTAGAAGGTGACATGTCAACGGTAAATAATTTTTATGAACAAAGATTGCATTTGACAGACAATGAGCCTGTCTACACTAGAAATTATAGATTACCGCATGCACAAAAGAAGGAGATTTCACGACAAGTAAAATTACTTCTAGAAAATGATCTAATTGAAGCGAGCACATCCGCTTACAACTCTCCGATAATAGTTGTACCGAAAAAGAGCCAAGATGGCACACCAAAATATCGGATGTGTATAGACTTTCGAAAATTAAATAAAAAGATCATACCCGACAAATTCCCATTGCCTAGGATAGAAGAAATCCTCGAGGGGCTTGGGAGAGCAAAATATTTTTCAATAATGGATCTCCATTCGGGATACCATCAAATACCGCTCGAAAAATCGAACAGACATGTAACGGCGTTCTCCACCGAAAATGGATTTTATCAATGGAAAGTTTTGCCGTTTGGCATAAACATAGCGCCAGCTTCGTTCAGCCGCATGATGACAATAGCGTTTAGCGGTTTGTCGCCTGAACAAGCATTCATTTACATGGATGATTTAATAGTGATTGGTTTTTCGGAAAACCAACATTATAACAATATAAAGAGAGTGTTTGAATTGTGTAGAAAAAACAATTTAAAATTAAATCCTGACAAATGTGATTTTTTCAGAAGCGAAGTCACTTTTCTCGGTCATTTGTGTACGTCAGAGGGTTTAAAACCAGACCCAAAGAAACTGGCTACGGTACACTCATACCCAAGACCGATGAACAAAAGTGAAATAAAAAGATTTGTAGCTTTTGGCAACTATTATCGAAGATTCGTCAGAAATTTCTCAAACATAACTCTACCATTGACAAAATTACTACGAAAACGCGCAATATACAAATGGACCGACGAATGCGAAAGTGCATTTCAAACGATAAAACACGAATTGACTTCAACTCCTATCTTAGCGTACCTCGATTTTACAAAAGAATTCAGGGTAACAGTGGACGCTAGTGAAATTGGCTGCGGCGCTGTTCTCAGTCAAATACAAGATGATGGGAGTGATCGCCCCATCATGTTTATTTCACGCACATTTAAGAAGGGTGAATTGAACAAACATATAATTGAGAAAGAACTCCTTGCAGTTCATTTCGCAATTAAAACATTCAGACCGTATTTATATGGTCAACGATTTACGGTATTCTCAGATCATAAACCGTTAATCTATTTGTACAAATTAAAAAATCCATCATCAAAATTAATGAGAATCAAAATGGACTTAGAAGAGTATGATTTTGTAATTGAGCACATCAAAGGAAAAGATAACGTTGTAGCGGACGCGCTATCGCGTATATCTATAAAGGATTTATTCAACTTTTACGAAACACATCATGTATTCAAAATCGACTATGAGGGGGTCACACAAATTAAAACACAAAAACCACAGAAAAATAAACATATTCGTGAAGAAAACAGAATATTGGCCATCACAAGATCAATGGCTCAAAACACAGACAATATAATAATAGAACAACAAGAAAATGAAATCGATAGAATCGAAACCAAATCCGTCAAAGTACACGACGATTGTGGTATATCAAAAAATAAGTTGGCAACAATTAGAACAACAAATATAAAAATGGAAAATAATATATTCCAAAATATGGAGCTCACATTGTATAAGAGCCATAGAAAAATCGACTGCATTAAAATAAAGCAAGGCAACGAAAAATTAACATTAAACGTAATTCTTTCGCAAATTGAAGCCTTAGCAATTAAAAATAATATTGAAAACATCGCATGGCCAACATATGACAAATTTTTTGAATTATGCGCGATATCAGTATTTAAGCAACGTTGTAATGAAACATTAAAAAAAGTGCACATATACCTCAAGAGAGGTCAGCAGCGATTAACGCAAGCTTCAGAAATTGAAGAAGTGTTGCAAAGATATCACAACGATCCACTTTACGGTGGACATTGTGGACAAAAAAAATTGTATGCCAAACTACGCGAAAATTTCTATTGGAATCGAATGACGCGAGACATCGCGAAATTTGTAAAAAAATTGTAAAATCTGTAAATTAACTAAACAAGGAAAATACACAAAAGAAAAAATGGCTATCACACCAACACCGTGTAGACCATTTGATGTAGTTCAAATCGACACGATTGGACCGCTACCAAAATCCAACAATGATAATATATACGCAATAACGATAATCGACGAAATGTCAAAATGGCTAAACATAGTACCAACAAGAAATAAATCAGCACAAGAAGTGGCAAGAGCGCTATTTGAACATCATATTTTAATATACGGCCCAATGAAGATAATTAAATCAGATTTGGGTACGGAATATAAAAATAATATAAGCGCAGAACTATGTAAATTGTTAAATGTCAAACAAAGTTTTTCTACTGCATACCATCATGAGACTGTGGGAATGATCGAAAGAAGTCACAGGACGCTAAATGAGTATTTACGTCAATATTTGAACGGAAAAATGGAATATTGGGACACATTCACTAAATATTTCCAGTTTCTATACAATATCTCGAAGAATAGTGGCTTAGGTGAACGATTCAGCCCATTTGAAGTTTTGTTCTTAAGACGGTCAACTATGCCAAACGAAATACTGAATGGCAATGTTGAACCACTGTACAACATCGACGATTACGTCAAAGAGACAAAATTAAAACTACAGACAATTTACAAAGAGACAACCCAACTGATTAACAAGCTAAAAGACAAAAACAAGACAAACTATGACAAAAATTCAAACCCCATTAACTTAAAATTAGGTGACATGGTTAAAATTAAAAGAGAACCCTATGAGAAGTTCAAATTTATTTTCGAGGGACCATATGAAGTTTCTCAAGTTTTGGGACAAAATGTAGAGTTAGATATTAATAATAAAAAATATACAATCCACAAAAATAGAGTGGCGTTATATTAAGTTTTTTCCAAATTTCTAATTAAGACATCAACATTCAGTAGAGTCAATTTTATTTTTAATTTTAATATAAATAAAAATAAAAATAAAAATTATAAAAATCTTAACACAAAAACAAAAAATACAAAATAGTAAAAATTTCCTAAAATTTGAGCGAATGAATGACAGGTTCACAATTTTCTTTAATAGGGAACGAATAGGAGCTAGACATAAGAATAAAATAAAATAATGAAACAAAAAAAAAAAGAAAGAAAAAGAAGTATGATAAATTTAGGATTACGTAAGAAAATTGTAAACCCATCATCCACTCTTAGTGGGGTGATGTAGCGTAAGCATGCGCGCTCGTACTAGCGGTAACGCATGTAAAGTACGAGTGCGCACACCAAGAACGTCTAATTAAAAGGACAAGCTTAAGTCAGTCTTGTCATATCACTCGTAATTACCTGTCTTTCATTAATTACACAATCAGCTTGGATTAGACCAGAAAAAATAAAGGAACAAATAAAATTAATTGAGAAACATATATTACGTGATTTAAGGTTAATGGGTGATCAAATCAAGTTTTTGAAATATATAAATTATCAAAAGTGAATACAATCAGGGATAAAAATAGGATAATATTGGTTATTAAAATTCCATTGTTTCACAAACAGGAGTTTGAAGCGTATAAAATTATACCAATACCGATTGTTAAAAATGATAAATTTCAGTTAATGGATATTAAAAAATCAATTTTAATTATTGGCAAAAATAAGCAATACACTTTTGGAGGGGAAGACACGTTAAAACGTATGAGTTTTCACGAAGATATGTTTTATCAATATAATTCAAAGGAATCTCATTGTGAAGTAATCAGTTTTTTTGAAAAAATAATTCCAGAAAAATGTGTTTTTAAAACACTGGATTTATCAGAATTTTGGTTAAAAATTAATGAAAATAAGTGGTTATACAAAATGAAATCGAAAGTTTCAGTAAATCTGGTTTGTGGAACTAAAGATACAAAGTTTAATTTGGATAAAAGTGGTATATTAACGATAAATGGTTGTGCTTTATCCACAACGGTAGTAGCAATGCAGGCGTTTCATAATCATCGATCTTCCGAAAGTATTACCATGCGTAATATAACAACAGTGATTGCAGTTTTCAGTAATAAAACAAAAACGACAAATGTGCTTAGATTATCCGAAATTCAAACAGACACATCAAAAATTGCAGTTTTGATTAAGAAAATAGAAGAAAAAGAGAAGAAATTAAACAATATGTGGAGTTATTCGTTTCATGATGTTATTATCTATGTTGTTTTGATAGGTGTTTTACTTCGGATTGTTTTTTGTTGTTATTCACGACAAAAATAATCAATGTGATAAACAGATTTATACGTTAAAAATTACAAAAAAGAAAAAAAACTTCGATTATGGTTAAATAGAATGCAGTAATTCAATGGAAATTTAGAAAATATTATTACTTAATTATCTTAGTAATAGAGGCATTATTAAACATTAAAATGATATATAAATCAGAGGAAGCTAGCATTTGGGTATCAGTTTTGATTTAGTAGCAACATGTCGCAAATCAAAGTAAAATTCGTTGTTGATTTTGAATCAAACTCAATAGTAGTTGATGTTGAAAGCAAATTAGTGAAAGATGAAGATCAGGAAATGAAACCCAGTGACGATAAAAGTGAAAAAGTTTGTGATGAAGACTCAGTAATTTGCATCAGCGATGATGAGGATGACAAACTTAGTGACGACGAATCCGTAATTTTTATAAGTGATCAAGAATCAATAATTTCGATTTGTGACGATAATGAAGATGAATTGGTGGAATACAAATTGGCGGAATCTATGGGAATTCATATCAGCAACGAAGACAAAACGGAAACAACTACAATGAACGAGGAAGAAGCGGAAGATCTGTTTTACGGGAGTTTCACAGAACAAGAATTGAGTGAAATGATGAATCAACCGCTATTTGAATATATTCGACATTATTTGGGAGAAGATTACCTAAATTTAAGTTTAGCTTAAATAAATTATGTTTCTTTCATATTTTTTTGATTCAGGATTTATAGGTTTAATAGTTTAAGATAAAATTGTTTTGACACATTGAAAAATTATTTAAATTAGGTATTTTCTCAATAAAAAGAATTTCATTTTAACAGGCGCGCAGAATGTTCACGATTGAACATAGCGTTTTATCATATTTACTTTGTTAGGTTTTAATGTTTAGCGTTTTGAGCAATTTTAGTACATTAGACTTTGGAGGTGTGGTTTAATTGAGTAGTTTCATGAAATTACAGGTAAAGGGTTTAAATTAGTACTAATTGCTTTTAGAGGTTTTAATTGGAGCTTTTATTTGTATGTTGTTATTTAAATCACATATGAATTTGATTGTTTATAATATTAGCACGTTTTATATAATAAATATTATTTTAGACTTTAGACTTTAGTTTTTAAACCAATAGATTTATTTATGTTTTTGTCACGTATAATCTCTGTATAAATATAGGAACTTTTGAATGAATAAAACAGATCAATTTAGATTGTTCATAAAGAAACATCAGTTGTATTTCATTTACCAAATGTCGACAAATTCAACCAATATTCTGAATGATTCATTGTACAAGAATGCGATATAATGTAAATAACTTTTTAGAAATTATTAATTTCATAAAAATTTGGTTGCATTCCAAAACAACATTTATTCTAAATCGAATTAAAAAACTATGATTTTATTTTGATTTTTGTACAGATTGTATTTATCAAGATAAATCTCAAGTTAAAATTGAATAAAAAATTATTCGATAGCCTATGAATAAAGGTTTATACCTAATAAAAACGAATTTAATATTGTATGTTTGTTGTTCAAATGGCGAACGCCTGAATTTACTGACTTTATGGTCATATGTTACTGGGTCAGCTTTTTTTATACTGATTGTTTTGTTTTACCACCGATCTTACATAATTCGGACCGAGGAATCTAATGGTGCCAACTGTTTTGTCTGATCAATTTGAAGTTCTGAGATAATCCTCTTCGAACCTATTCCTAAGAATGACATTTTAGAGTTACCATTTTTTTATTCAAACGTCATGAAAATTGATTTTTGGAGGGTTTTGGGTACGAGAAAACCGAACCTCATATTTATTTTGATTTAAAATCATATTTTGAAATATTTCCAGTATAAAAATTAACAGAAATGACAAGGAATGGAAAAATTCACATTTTCGTCGTTTTTAGTCTAAATAAAGAGGCTTACGTACGCAAGCTGACTTTTCCGCATGGTAACGAAATTATGATCTATGTTTGGTTGCAATAACTTAAAGCACAGTGAAAATTTGTGAATATTATTTTCTTATCAAAATAAATAATCTCACAAAGTTTAAAGAAATTTCAATCAAAAATATAGGTTCCCCCTTACAAAATTTTCGACTTTGGCACATAAACGAAAATGCTGTATGGGAGGTATCGCTAATTTGCATTAAAATTTCTTCAAACCTTCATAATGTAATTTTTGGTGAAAAAAAAAACAACTTGTGCAAAGTTTCACCTCATTACGCTACCACAAAGGCATGACTCCCATACAAAAAAATCATTTTTGTGAATTTTTGAATGAAAAGTCTGTAAAAAATTGATTGCATCTTAAAAATAACATCAGATTCGGATTTCTCATGCCAAAAAACCCCCACTACATATTCTTTCAGCGTTCAAATTGAAGGAATTTCATTTTAAGGCATTTTTCCTCATAAGTGCCTCTTCAGAGTCCAGGTTTTACACCGATCAACCAATGTTGCTGAATATTTGACCAAGTCTATTCCTTGTAGACCCAAATCATACCATAAAGTCAGATTTTGAATTTCATGTCTGAACAAGAAACCATCGCGTCACCAAAATGGTTCAAAAATGTATGAATGTGGGTACTCCATTCGGCCCAAAAATTACACCGGTCAAAAGATATTGCTCAATTACTAATCAGCACGTCTCCTAACACTCCAAAATCATCCTGCAAAGTCAGAATTTGAATTGAGTTTTTGGAAGAAGACTTATCGTGTTAACAAAAAAGGTGTCGATTTTTCTCCTGTTCTGGGACCTCCATTTTACACACATTATTCAATATCGCTGAAAATTTAACGAGATGTACTCTACGTGGCCCTGAATCATGTACTATAGTCAGATTTTTAATACCGTCTCTGGGAAAAGGGTTATCGTGGAAAAACCAAAATATACACTTTACACCGATTAACCAATGTCGCTCAAAATCTGGCCAGGTGTACTCCCTCGCAGTCCCCAATCATCCAGTAAAATCATATTTTGAATATTTTTATGTGTGATGAACTATTATGCAAAATTAAAAAATTTGCGGACGGGGCACACCGCACATGCTACACAGCGAGTAAGATTAATAAGCCTCAAAATCGCCTGTAATCGTGTTTTCTACATGAAATATGCATAGAAAACATGTTTTGGGGTGACTTTAATTTTTGCCTAATACAATACCTTTCCTACACTAGGTGTGCGGAAAAGTAAAATTGAAATTATGGTATTCAAACACGATGGAACTTACATTTTTGAAGTGTTTTTTTTTTTTTTATTAAGAAGAAACAGAACAAAGTTTTCTTAACAATAGTAATGATTTTAAAATATGGATTAAAGTAGATTTAAATTTATCTGAAAAACAAATATTTTTTTGTTTCCATTTTCTATAATTTTAAATTTAATCAATTTTAATTAATAATTTAAATTTAAAAGTATTTTTGTTTTCTAGTTGTATTATGAAATTAATGCACGGAATATGGCCATGTTATCTCCTCTTTGCAAAAATATATAAATCCATTGTCCAAGTATTAACGTCCCAAAGAAAAGCGCCGCCATTTCGATTAAAATTGGAATCTCTTCTTCGTTCATTTTTTCTTGTAGATCGCAAATGTGAAATGATCGTTTTGATGGTATGATTTAAACTGATTTTGAAGTCAAGATTAACCGCCGCGCACGCAAACTATTCGTTTCAAAACTCTTATAACGTGCGCGTATGTGTTTACATTATGAAGAAATTGTAGTTTCGATAGAAGAACAATACAGTCCTGTTGGTGCAGCTCTCATTACTGCATCGTTGCTATATGATCCATGTTCATAGAATAGCACGCTTGCAATTTTTTTATATCATTTATTGAAGCAGCTCGTGTATTTTTGTACACCAATCAATGAATCCAGCTCTAAATCCTCGATTTGGTTATGCAAATACTGCGGCTGCAAATTCTTGTGATAATTTAAAAAAACAAATTGTGGTGTGTGTACAATAAAATGTTTCATCAATTTCATTCTCAACAGTATATCATCTGTGTATCTCAAATGATTTCCATTTGAAATAAATAGTATTACACCGAATGGAAATTCACTAAACTCATATCGAGCACCAAATTCAATCTCCAAGGAAACTAGCTTATATTATATAATTACAAATATATAGAAATTTTTCAGGATGACGGATCCACAAAGATCGTTCTCAAATCCTCAATAGTTTGGCTGTTATCTGATTCCGTGGATAAATTAAGCAATGATCGATTAAAACGAGTTCAACCGATTGCGCAAGAAATGGTTTCGAAGCGACCTAGGTTATGTTATAACCCACGCCAGCATTCTACTGAAGAAGTATGGCTCAAATTAAACGAACTTTGGATTGGACAATGGTGTTTTTTCAAATTTGATTTTAATTCTGCAACCACTCCATTTGTAACAGGCGGGCTGAAAAGTTCGTATCGTTTCTAAGAAAGGGCGCTACCATAACAAAATCCATTATGTTTCTGGAAAGTACCATCCTTTCAAGGCATACATACGAAATTTGAGCCATATCCGTCCACTGAGTCAGAAATTATAGCACTTGAAAGAACATAACCTCAAAATACACTTAAATTCTCAATTTTATGGCTTTATTCGAAAGAGGAGTCATTATTTTTAAACTATTTTTCAACCCAGGACGCAGATATAAGTCCCCCCAAGCTAAATTCGAAATAACGAATCGATTTGTATCAAAACTAATCAAATGCTGACATCATCTGCATGACTTCCCGAGATGGCTTTTCACTGAAATTCTGAAAGCTTACATTTTCACAAAAAACACCGGATTATCTTTGTCCAAAAATGTCAAAATTGACATGTATTATTCTTTTGGCATTGTCGCATCTCATCCAAGATGATAAAACGCTATTTTGAACAACGCAGTACCAAATAGTGGCAAGGAATACGAGATAAGGTCAAAAACTCAGATTTTGTGACTTTTCGTCGTTACGTTGATTTTTGGTGACCAGTTGGAATTCAAATTTCCTCAAAATGTATTCCATGGGTTTTGTAAGACATTAATAGTTACCATTCAGTAAAAATATTTACTGGAATAATGCTTAAAACCCACTTTAGATCGCTTCAAAGTTGCCACTCGATTCCATTTGTTGTCATTTTGAGAAAATGCGGCACTCTTTGTTTGAATGAATTTTTTTTACACAAATTTTGGAGTAATGTATTGAAATAAGTATTCTACAAGATGTTTGCGATCCATTCTTCAGTATTCACTAAAAAACAGCCATCCTTCGGGGCAATTTCTTAGATTTTTTCAAGCATCTCTTCGAAGACCCGTACTTTTAAGGCAAATTGAGGCGTTCGTCATCTCTGGCGTTTGTGACCACATACATGTCAATATTGACTCTGTATATAGCCTCAGATGGTAGTGGAGGGACCAAAGAATACCTCCAAGTATTCAGTTTTGGATTCGCTGATGGATTTATCAAACGAAAATTGACCTAATTAGCATGGTTGAAATTGATTTTTCGCACACAAAGAGAAATGCTGGAGATTGGTTCATTTCAAGTGCTATAATTTCTGACTCAGTGGACGGATATGGCTCAAATTTCGTAAGTATGCCTTGAAAGGATGGTACTTTCCAGAAACATAATGGATTTTGTTATGGTAGCGCCCTTTCTTAGAAACGATACGAACTTTTCAGCCCGCCTGTTAGCTCAAATTAAAGAAACCGTAAAACTAGCCATAGGGAGAGGCCTAGAGAGAGGCCCAGAAGAGACAATAATTGAAAACGTCTTATTTGGATCAATATTGGCATTTTGTCGCAATCAAGGAAATACTGACAGAGAAAAACAATATCATTTGGACCTCGTTACTATTTTGGACAAAGAAAAGAATAAACGTCAAGACATTGATGGACAGGCAATGTGGTATGTGATAGGAAGCAAAGGAAATTTATTTTCAGTTAGCCGTAATTTTTACATAAATTTAAGTGACTACATTGCTACAGCAAAAGAGCCAATTATAATTCAAAGTGAAAATCAACCGTCAACACTAATTTTGGAAAAAACAGTCCTCGTAAAATTAATTGAAGAAATTAAGTAATTATCGATTTGAAAAATGTAACCCCAATAAATATAATAAATAAATTGAGATAGCAAATTAGACGTATTAACCCCAATATTTTCTACGTCTTTTGTATGTGAATACCCAATGATTATCCCAAATATTCAATTGGGTTAATGTTTCGGTATTCATATTCAAAACGCATAGGAAATATTTGGGTTACATTTTTCCTAGCATTTTTCCCACATGAAGCAAAAAGCAAAATTTTGGTAAACTTTGTTCAATACAAATTCGTTTTCGGAATGAAACAAATAAATGTATCGAACTAAACTACTAAAAAGGAGAATTTTGTGTAATAATTTAATATTTAATCAAGTATTTTTTGAAAGATTTTTTGTTTGTGTCGAGATTTGTTTTATTTTTCTTGTGTTTTTCAAATCACTTTGAAGAAATTAATAATTTAATTGATTGAACATAACATGTTTTCTTTTTGTATATTGGCTTAACACTATACATTAGGTTTGGCCTTGGGCTTGGCATATCCTACATTTTCATAAATTCTCACAGAGATTTCATGACTTGTCTCATGAATAATTACATAAAAAATCTAGTAAAGAATGTGCAGTTCTTTGCAAATTGGTCTACAACAATTAATGAAGCATTATCTATTATTCTAGCTTTTCTCTAACACAAAATCAGTCTTTAACCGTAAACTAATCACATTTTACTTTTCCGCACACACCTAGTGTGTAAGGTAAAGTATTGGAATCGGTCGAAAAATTAACACCCATAAAAAATGTGTTTTCTGGGTGTTTTTGGGGCCAGGGAACACGAATCTAGCGTTTTTTCGATGTCCGAATGTATGTGCGTACCCTGTACCCTGTACCCTGTACGCTGTACCCTGTACGCAAAAATTTGTTAACACGATAACTTTCAAACAAGAAAAGTAATTCAAAATCTGACTTCACAGGATGATTGGGGGATGCCGAGGAATAGAAACCATTAGCTTTTGAGCGACTTTGGTTGACAGGGTAAAGTGTCATGTCTGGTGTGATGCCCATGTCCATCCATGGGAAAAATTCAATTTTTCTTCCAAAAGTGATATTTAATGTATTCTTAAACACTCAAAAATGTGTATTGGGGGGTTTTTGGGTACGAGAAAACCGAATATGACGTTAGTTTTGCGATACAATTCATTTTCGACACACTTTTTATACGAAAAATTCAAAAAATTTGGATTTTTGTATGGAAGCCATGCCTGTATGATATCGTAATGAGCTGAAACTTTGCACAGGTTATTTTTATCACACATAAATACCATTCCGAAAGTTTGAAGACATTTCAACGAATATTAGGGGCACCTCCCGAACAAAATTTTGGATTTTTCGCTCTAAAACGAAATTTTGTATGGGAAGTACCCTTAATATGCATTGAAATTTCTTCAAACTTTCAGAATGTTAACTTTTTGTGAAAAAAATAACCTCTGCAAATTTTCACATGATTACGATATCATATAGGCATGGCTCCGATACAAAAATTCCCATCTTTGGTAGTTTTTGTAAGAAAAGTGCTTAGAAAATTATTTTTATCTAAAACTAATGTCAGATTTAGTTTTCTCGTGAATTATTTGAGTAAAAGATTTGTAATAAATGCATGTCGTGGATCACAGTGCGGAAAAGTTCATCTTACGGATGTAAGACATTTTATTTTGAAAGTTTTTCCTTAAAACAATGTATACTAGATTTTAAATAAATTGAAATAAATATATGTTAATATTTTCCAACTATTTTGCTCTAGATTTTGAGATACGTTTTCAGAGGTTCTTTCTAGGGTTCTTTCTTATAGTCTTATTATCAGTTCTAGTAAATATAGGTAGATATATAGAATCTAGTATAGAATACATCACATTTTTTTTAAACATGCTAGGGTTCGCATTTTGGGCTCATTTCAAGGCTCATTTGTTTCGGTGTAGAGTGTTCGTCTTTGGATTTTAAACAGACTTGACCTAGATCCTTGCCTAGATCTTGACTATCTGAATTGCGTACAATAGTTTGTACCGGAATTTGTGCTCTACTTTGTGCTACTGCTCCAACGAATGGAATCGGTCGTTCATACAACGGTCGTGGTGGTCTAGGTGGTGGTCTGTTACGTAATCCCAGGCAATATTGCAAGGCTTCAGAGTAGTCGGCTATAATATGTATTAATAAGAAAAGTTGGAAAAAATATATTTGTAGTGGGGAGTTCAATGAAACCTTTTAAAATATTAATAATCTGATATCCGATGAATAATCAACGCTTGAAAACAAAGGAAACTTTATATCAAACCTTTGGCTTTCACTATTTTGCAAAAATACAATCCTTCGGTTGGATAATTTCGACTGAATCGAACATTGAAGTTCGGTTGAAAATTAATACCGCCAAATCTATAATAGCACACGTGAACCTGGTTTGAGTTTAAACCGAAAGTCATAAACTTTTCTTCTTATGGATGAATGTTACGAATCCATGTTTCAGGAATAACAGTGTGCACGTCGGCGTTTGTAATGTATATGACAAAATACATTTTCTCAATGTCTATTTGATGGTTGATTCTATCGAAATTCAAATTCACACCTGCACACATAAAATATTGATCGGATCATGCAAATTTTATCACAGTTACTGGCAGGTTACTGGCCATCTTACTGGTTATTCATGTCGTATAAAATATTATTTAGTTCATCCCAAGGAAAAGCCAAATTATGAACTTCAGTATGTAATTGTGTCGGAGGTCTTGGCTGAGGTAATCGCGGATTTACTTCAAATTGTTCGCTTGTTGAAATGGTAGCACCGATAGTAGCACTAGTACTAGCACCTAGATTATTTTCACTTATTGAACCACTTGTATCTGACGGACTTTCGCTAAGGCTTTTATTGGCGTCTTTACTAGGGTTTTTAATATGGTTTTTTAGGTGTGCTTCAATATTATTTAAATTCCAAAATGACGCGTATTTGCAAAGAAATGTTTTTGGACAGAACAAACACTTCACTCGACAGCTCGCTCTACAATCGCGGAATATGTTGCAATTTTCCCATATAACGAATCAATTTTTGGCACAATTCTGCTTTCAGTTCTGTTTCACTTTTTAAACAAATATAGCCTAGGCGAGCGCTATGAGAAATACGTGAGTTTTTAAATTCCAGATATTTTTCGGGCAAACTTAAAATAAGTGTACGGTGCCCTGGCAATATTTTAAAGTCTGAACCATCTATATAATTTTTAAATCCTTTAATTAAGTTTTTGTTTTCGTTAAGGCACTTTTCAATGTCCACTAAATCACTTTCTTTTAGTCCGCTCAATGCAATATCGTTATCAAAAGCAGTTAATTTTAATATTTTTTTTATATCTGGTGGCAACGGATGACCAAGAAAGTACTCAAATCTCGACCAAAATGTGTTGCTCTTAAATTTTTTAAAGTTTTAAATTAAAAAGTTTTAAAATACGCGAAAAGAAGCAAACTTACCATGTTGAGACGCATCAAATAAATGTGGTCAAAAAAGCGAGGTTATGTCAAGTATAAAATTTTCGTTGATATTTGGTACTAGATTTTAGTACAAATCTAGTACTCTTGCACAATGAACTTATTCTTCAAAATTAGGTTAATGTTCATAATCCACGGATAAATAAATAAATAAAACACACAATAAAAAATAAAATAAAACATTTTTTTTTCAATTGTACAAATCAAGAAAAAACCATTTTTTCAGTTTTTCATTGAAACATTTTCTTTTCAATAATATATATTGTATTTTACCATTTGTACTCTAGCAAGTACTTGTACTCTAGTATTTACAAGAGTATTTTCAAAAAACTTTGAGAATGCTAATTTTGACGAATCGTAAATAGCAAGCACACGAATGACACTTTCTGATTGGAATGAATGTTAAAAACTGCGTCTATATAAACTACATCTACGACAGAGAGTGTACGGTGTTGACACTTCATCTGTCAAAAAAAGTCGATAGTGGCCATCTTGGGCTACTGGTCATCTTGGGCTCCTCTCCCTTATAATATAGTGGAATATATTGGAATATATTGCTGGCATATTTGAAAAAAGTGGTTCATATTCGTATACGAATATAAACCAATGTGTCGCCAATATTTGTCAATAAATCACGACTATATGCACGCAATCTCCCCCTAGATCTTACTATAAATATGCCGCGGTAGTCCCTGCAACAGACATCGATCATGCATTCATAAACAAAAACCAGTTGCTATTAACTGTATTGAATAGCGAGAAGCACGCTTGGGATTTTTGTGTATTAATGTTCTGCACTTATTTATCGCTTGCTCCATCGAACAATCGATTCATATCACAAATTATTTGGGGTGCATTTTGTCCACATGATCGCTTCTTTAATTTAATCAATGATGGTTTAATTTTCTGATTGTTTATTTCATAATTGAAATCTCGCACTTTACTCTGAATTGTTTTCAAATTAACTAAGTTATTTTCAATAAGATGTTCAAATAAAAACTTGATAGAAACTGGGATTATACTCTCGTTTCCATCATGCATTAGGTCTACAGCAGTATTATCGAGCATATGAAAATATTTCAAATCATTCAGAATGCAATAACGTTTAATTCCTTTAATAAAAGTTTCATCACATTCACTGAGTTCATTGGTTTGAGTTTCATAAGTTGATTTGCTCCGTCATTTGTTTGCGTTTTCTCTGAACGCTGATAAGACTGCACTCACAAATTCTGCAACAATTCTCTGCGACAAACGATTCCACAATTCCTAGTATTTGATTTCCGTCCAAATTATCATGTGACGCGTGAACTAATGTACCTTGGAGGAAGTTTCCTGACAAAATTTCAATTTGGCGGTATTATCTTTCCACAATTGCAAGAGCTGAAAATCAAATATAATTATAATTTTCACAAAATAACCCATAGTCTCATAGTATTTGACCCCAAATGGGGGGATCTCACTTTTTGTGAAAATTGGCTCGGAGGGCATCTGAAAAAAACACTTTCTAAAGGTTTTTTGGCATGCTGAAGCCGAATTTTTGGGTTTTAGGTCAAAAAAATCACGGGTTAAGTTTTTTTGTCTCTCTTTCATTCTCAATTTTACGTTATCGCTCACCCAGGGGAGGAGTTTTTTATTTTAGTTTTTTTTTGTTTCTCTTTCATTCTCAATTTTACGCTTGCAAGAGTTCTTCGGCTCCGACTATATACAACCGAACATGGCCCAAAACATTTCAAATCATCACATCTACACCCAAACAATGTCAGCCCGACCTGCCCGAAGGTTATAATTATGATGAAGTTAAGGTAAGGGAAGGGTAAGACACCACCCGGAGGAGGATCTCTCCGAGGCATAATTTTTTTTTTTCCTTTAACTCCTTGTGGAGCATAGAGCCTCAGATAAGGTTTTCCATCTTCTACGATTCCTGGCTGTGGTCTTAGCTTCGTTCCATGTGATTCCTGCTTCGACTAGCTCATTGTCAACTCTTCTTTTCCATGTCTGTTTTGGTCGGCCTCGTCTTCTGTTGCCTTGTGGATTCCAGTCTAGTGCTTGACGGCATATTGAGTTGTGTGGCTTTCTTAGTGTATGTCCGATCCAACTCCACTTCTTTTTCTTTATCATTTGCTCAAGTGGCTCACAGTCAGTCTGTTGGTACAGTTGGCTGTTGGTGATGGTGTGTGGCCAGTATATTCCCAAAATCCTGCGTAGGCACTTGTTGACAAATACTTGAGCACTTGATAGTTCTCGTTCTGTGTAGCTCCATGTTTCACTGCAGTAGTTCCACTGTCGTAGTTTCGTTCTGGTAGCTATTTTTCTTGTATTCCATGTTGTGCGAAGTTGTCCATATGCGGCCCTTGCTTTAGCGATTCTGCTGCTGATGTCCTCTTTTGTACCTCCATTCTTCGACATCACACTGCCCAAGTAGCAGTATTCACTGACTTCTTCAATCGTTTGTGTTCCGACAGTGATGGTGTTAGTGTTGCCGGTGTTGATGCGCATCAATTTGGTCTTATTGATGTTGATATTAAGGCCCTTAGGTTGTGTGGATGCGCACAGATTGTTCATTAGTATCTGCATACTTGAGTGTGTGTTGGTTAGGAGTGCGATGTCATCGGCGAAGTCAAGATCACCAAGCTTACGTGTTGGATTCCACCAAATGCCAAGTGTTTCAGTTGAAATCTCTCGAAGCGCTTCGTCTAGGACTGTTATGAACAGCAGTGGTGATAGTACACAGCCCTGCCTTACACCGTTTCGTACTTCGAACTCTTCATTTCTGAATCCGTTGTGTAGTACGCTACACTTCGCTTCAGAGTAAAGTGCTCTAATTACTCTGATGATTTTGGATGGGATGCCTTTTCTCACCAGCGCCTTCCATATCTCTCCTCTGTTGACTCGGTCGAATGCTTTTTCGAAGTCCACGAACATTACATAGATAGTCCACGAACATTACAATATTCATTTTTTAATTTCTTAAATAATTCTCTGTAATTGCTGTAATCTGAGCCAAGTTATTTTATATGACGCATTTTTTGGTATAGAAATTATGAGTTATGTTAAAGTATTGAGCATATAATTTATTAGGTTTGAATTGGTTCGAATTTAGTGTAATCATTTCTTTTAATCGAACAGTGGTGCCACAATCCACATCCCACATCCGCTGCGTATGATCCGCACGGCCACATGCCGCAACCGCCTGACATATCTGCTACATAATAATTCAGTCTATATCGAAATATATGTTGATAGTTGATTCGCCGCGAATAATTTGAATCGGTCAGAATATTCGTGAGCTTGAGATATTTGTAAAAGTAGAAGAGTAACATGTTCATATAAAAAATGTATGGGTACGTTGCAGTTTTATTTTGAAAAATTTCTTGAGGTCACGAATATTCTAGCCGGTTCATTTTAAAGAAGAACGAGATTTGTAAAGTCTTCCTCCTCTCTTGAAGAGTAATCATTTGCAACATCATTAGCCTATATTCCAGCCGAACAGTTCTACGAACATTGTTCGTACTTCGGCAGTCCAGCCCATTCTTCTCAGCACAAAGAGTAGGAACTGTTTCTATCAAGGGGCGGAAATGAGTGAGACTCAAACATGTGCTTCTTCTTCAAAACAATACATACACAAGCATCACATGTACAGTAGAAGTCAATAAGTATTCATCACCGAAATGAAGCTGAGTAGCGCGCGCATGTATTTGTGTTTGCACTGCTGTTATGGCATATACTTTTGATGTTTGTGAGTTAGTGTGTATGTATTGTTTTGAAGAAGAAGCACATGTTTGAGTCTCACTCGTTTATATGTAAATTACATAGGCATTTCCAGGCCATGGTTTCTATGTTCAACAAAAAAGTTTCTATGTTCAACAAAAAAGTAAAACCGAAACAAAAATTCGTATGCGATGATTGTGACCAAACTTTCCCCAACAATTGGAACTTGTCACGACATATAAAAACCCAACATACCAAAATTGGTGTTTACTACGTGTGCAATGAATGCCGCTTCCCATATTCGACGAAGGATGGTTTTGTACGCCATAAGTGCGCAAAAGAAAACGCAGCTACATATACAAAAAACCCACTTGAAAAATAATTCATTCATTATAATTCATTTATTATAAAAAAATAAAAATAAATTCATTTCCTTTTCTACAAAAAAAAACCACTTTTACATTTAAAAAAAAATACAACTTTGCTCCCCGTAGAGGAAATCCCGGGGAGAAACAGTGGCGGTTTTAAAAAATAGTCATACAATCGTCAAAAATCGTTCATTTCCTAGCTCTTAGATTGTACCGATTTTTCGGTGTTACCTTCTTTTTGATTTGAGGTGATCTTTTGACATCTTTGGAAGTTCCGCAATTTGAACGCAAGACACGTGATGTTAGTACCGCTCACCCACTTGCCATAATGCATGACAAAGAAAAGCAAAGCATAGCATATATACACATCACTGTGTCAGAAAGTAGTTAGTTGTTATTCATTACTCAATAAAGAAAGATCATACCACGAAGCCAGTACATTTTCAATATTATTATTATTATATTTGTTCCCTGACTCCGAACATGGTCCTTCGAATCGTTTAAAAAAAAAGAATAGATGAGTGTTTGTGTTTTGTGAATTGAAATAATAAATTTTTTTCTGAAATTTGAATTGTAAGTAAAAAAAAGGCGTGAAATAACTCACAATTCAATGCGGAACTGTGAAATCACAAATGCAAAAAGTAAGAAAAATAGATGCGAAATTTTTCACGAATGCAGCGAATTGTCCAATATGAACAATAAATTTGCAGTTCAATGTGAAAATCGCAAATTAAAAACATAAAACACAAACAAGCGAACAAATTGAAATGCTCTCAGGATTTTCTGTGGGATTTGATGAATCTTTGCATTTGTATCGGATTTAATGCTTTCAAACGAATGCCAGAAGTAACAACAACAAATCACATGAAATACGAAGCATAAGCATTGTGGTTGAACAATGCGTTAAATAAACCACAAAAAGAAATTCGTTTCATGCGAACAAATCCAACATAAACGCTTATGATTGATAAAAAAAAAGAATATTGTTTTTTCTTTGCCGTCGGTAAACAAACAAATGTAAAACAATAATCGCTAACGCAGCAAGCATTGTAACACACAAATCTCATTTGAATCGCATAAACGATAAAAGTCTCGCAAATTTTACAACAATGCTCTTATAGTTGAAAAATACTAAGGAAGAAACGGCAGAGTCAATTTCATGTAAAAAAATATACGACAGTGTAAGCATAATTTGTGTGCATATACAAATGCTGAAATAAAATTGGTAAATTATTGCCAATGAATAGCTGTCAATACGACGCGACAACATTTGAAACGCTTCCATGTAATTCAGAGCGTGTGATTCTAAAAATAGAATCACACGAGAGAGTGTGTCACCAAAGCCAAGCGAGACAGCGCACATGCATACAAACACAAATCGAACCAAATCAATGCGATGTTCGAGATATTTCCATGCAGTTGAAATGTGTTTGAGGGTGTCTCATTCTAAATATAGAATTCACCACGCGTTCTGTGCAACAGCATAAGTCAAAGCCGACTTCTGTTGCCACAAGCGGTGTTATTTACACTCACATGCAAAATAAGCCGACATTTTCGGTATTGATCAATGCGGATCAATGTATGGGTATACAAGCGGTCAAAGCAGACACTTGTTGCATGTGCTCGCAGGGCGGGGGTCTACAATTTCTGGGGAAACAATTTCTGAATAAAAGAATAATAATTTCTATAATTTCGAATTAATTTCGAGAGAAACAAATCCTAGAAATTAAATCCATTTCAAATCAATTCGATTTTCTAGAAATTATTAGCTAACCAGTAAAGTGCACAAAGTGTTACTAAAAGTTTTTAATTTCACCTATATGGATCGATGTAAATTGCCGAAAAAATAAATTTGTGAAAATAGGGGGTGCCCAATCGAAGTAGGGGGGGGGGGGAGGGGAGTACCCCACCATGTTAAAATTTGGTCGGATCAAAAAATAATGTACTACAAAGTTGTTCAGAATGACGAGAGAAATTTTTTATGACCCCTGCCCTCCAAGTCCCCCCACCCCCCAGGGGGGTCGGGGGTCATAACTCCTTCAGCCATGACTTTTTTCACTCGAAACCTCGAAATTCGGAATCAGCATCCCAAATTACCCTAGAAATGATATTCGTATCGTGCCCATTCACCCCACGTCTCCCAACAATTCAGAGCCCCCCATTGGGGTAAAATGATGAAAAGTCGATTTTTCACTTTTTGGGTGCGGAATTTCGCAATCAAATGTATGGCCAACTATAGCTAATTTTAGTCGCACATTTCATTTAGGCCATTGCCCGTCCCCTCCCATCACCCCCAAGGGGGGTCCCCCTACAAAATTTACGAATTTTTTAAACAACTACCCGAAATTAGGTCCAAACCTCATCTAGACCCAAAAATTATCTGCATATTTGGGTTCCCCACGACAAATTACCCCTGGAACCCCATACATTTTGAACCCCCATACCCCCCTTGTACCTCAAATTCAGGTTGAAAAGTGAAAACCGACCAAAATTACACAAAATTGCAAAAAATAAGGGTCAAGGGGGGATTTGACCCAAAAATTAATTACATTTTCGGATTCCCCATGAAAAAATACCACTAGAACTCCATATATTTTGATTCATCCAGACCCCCGTGTGTCCCTCAATATCGGTTTGGAAAGTGGAAAATAATTAAAAATGATAAAAATACGACAAATTACTACATTACTTCATATTTTGACTTCCATTGAGAATTTGTTTGTTAAAAATTGTAATTAAATTAAAAATGATTAATTTTTTCTAAATTCCACTTCAAATGTATGAACAAAATATTTATTCAACGGTAAGAAATTAAGTTTTGTTCATTCGAAACAAAAATATATAAATTGATATTGATGCAATTAAAATTATTGTATTACTCGTATATATATAATTGTAGTATTGTATTATACTATAGTAAAATGTGCGAATAAATAAATGAAAAACAAAGTATTTTCACCAAAAAATAAAGCGCGCGCAGTTCATAGTGTAAATCAACATTCATACAATACACACTGTCATCTGTCAATGTGAACGCGCCACTTTGACAAATCTGAAAGCGCGCAAAAAGTGACGTTTACTGTGTTGTTATTCGAATGAGTTTTTAAGAGGTAAGCGTTGTTCTGTTACTCTTAATATATTTTTTATTTTAAATTATTATTTTCGTTTGATTAAATGTGATTTTTATTTATTTCGTGTGAAATTGTGTGCGAAAAATAGTGTGTGTGTTTTTTTCACCAGAATATATTTTCTTATTGTGCATTCGAAGTGATTGTGTTCGCTTTGTTTACATTTTTTCGTTCTGTTTATGGTGCACAGTACCATATTCATGAAATGTTGGAATTTGATTTATTTTTGTACGCTGTGAATGTTGTTTAAAATATGACAATAAATGTAATAAAACCGTTTGCGCAACAAAAATACCAAGAGAAAAAAAAATTATGAAAAAAAGTCGAATTTGAGTGATACGATTTTTTCATATAAACGAGCATTCACAAAGTTGGCTTTTTGAGATACACATTTTTTTTCCCTGTGTATTTTTGTTGCGCAAACGGTTTCATTTCATTCATTGGCACCATTTAAACTACATTCAATAATAAAAGTGCATAAAATAATTCAATTTCCAAATTTCATGAAAAAATGTATGTTTACACTATGTATGTACAGGACACACTGAACCAAATTTTTTTTCATGAAATTTGGTAATTGAATTATTTTATGCACTTTTATTATTGATTGTAGTTTAAAATGTGCCAATGAATGAAATGAAACCGTTTGCGCAACAAAAATACACAGGGAAAAAAAATTTGTATCTCAAAAAGCCAACTTTGTGAATGCTCGTTTATATGAAAAAATCGGATCACTCAAATTCGAAACGGTTTTGTTACATTCATTGACACATTTTAAATCACATCCAATCATAAAAGTGTACAAAATAACTCAATTTTCAAAAGTTCACGAATTTTTTTTTTGGTTCAGAGCGTCCTATGCAGCAACATATAAACATACATTTTATATGAAAAATTGAAAATTGAATTATTTTGTACACTTTTATGATTGGATGTGTTTTAAATGAATGTAACAAAGTCGAATTTGAGTGATGCGATTTTTTCATATATACGGACAATCACGAAATCTGATTTTTGGGACACTATTTTTTTCTTTTGGTATATTTGGTGTTCAAGCGGTTTTGTTACATTCATTTGCACATTTTAAACTACATCCAATCATAAAAGTTTACAAAATAAATCACTTTTCGAATTTCATTAAATTTTTGTTTGTTCATTGTGGTATTTAGAGTAGGGGAAGGTGGGGCAAAGTCGCCATAGTAAAAAGAGGCGCCTATCAAACTCATGTATATGTAAGTCGATCTGTCTCTTTCATATACTGTTGGATAGGGCACTACTATAGATATCTTTAATATATGGCACAATGAGTTTCTGACTTTGACTTAAAAATATTTTGTTGCATCGAGAAAAAAAAATTGTGGGCAAAGTCGACAGGTGGGGTAAAATTGGCATGGGAGTGGATCATTTATGTACATATTTTGGGTAAATTTTTCCCGTAAATTGACTTTTTTCGGTTTTTGAACTTTTGGCTCTAGAGAGTATACCGATTGGAATTTTTCAAATCTGATGATTGATATGAATTGTGCATATTTTGTACATTTTTATACAATTTACTTTGGTTGTGTACATATTTCGGCTAAAGTTTTTTCGGGCTTATATTTCTTCATTTTTTTAGAGCCAAACTGTCAAAAATAATTGTTGATATTGGATGTATCAATTAATTTTGACCACTAATATTTTGATATCGCTACCCGCTACCTAAAATTATGTCTAGTTTGTGAAACCTATTGCATTTTGTAGATGTGACATTTGTCTATTTAATTGAGAGCAGGCAGATTTATTTTTCATACAGTGTCATTATTTTTTGAATCGACTTAAAGTGGATCGCGATAACGTGTTGAAAGAATTTTTTGAAATTACTCATACGCTCTATTCTTTTTATCAAATTCATAACGACATTTCCATTCCTGGTCACTCGGATGAAATATTGAAAATTTTGCTCATTATCACTTTCGTCTGATGACACTATATCATTTGGCACCGTTTTTTTCTTCGATGTGTGCGTTCTGTTTTTGATTTGCAGCTCCTTTCCACTACAATGGCCTCATCACTTTCTATCGATGCCAAATCTTTATTCGTAAAAAAATAAACACGAATTTAAGAAAAAGTGTAGATTGCATTAGTTCAATGAAATCACTTACCCGAAAAAGACTCAGCTCGTGTGAGCCATTTGTGATCTTGTTTGCATTGGCCGACTTTCATCTGAAGTCGTATTGTCAGGAATACGTGATCTAATTTGATTTCTTCGATGAGCACGCTGTGTCCTCGATGATTCAACCATAACAATTGCTTCATCACTTTCAATCGATGCTGGATCTTCATCCGAACTGGTTTTGCATCTCTTCGCTACAGCACCTTCGTCAAATTCTTCTGATTATTCCGTCATTATTTCCGTACAACTCAAATTCTGATGTCGCATCCACTACTTCGGCTTCTGTGACAATTTCATTTTCTCCGTATAATGTTTTATTTTTCGGATTAGCGAGTGCATTTAGCAACAACATTGGGCTATCTTTATAGTCAATCCACAACTTCTGTATAATCTTTGAGCGTTTCTTATAAAAACTGCTTCTTGTGTCTTTTTGTTGTGTGCCATTTACATAATTTTCAAATTGAGTGCTGCTCGCCGCTTCCAATTTTTGTAATGTCTCACAAAATTGAAAAAAAGTCCCATGAGTTTTGAAAGGTTTATTCACCTTTCCATTGAATGCCTCCGCGTCAGAAGTCGTTCGTTTGTCTCGCTTGAAGACACAGAAATGGTAGGGTGTAACAATTTTCATCCACTCATTATTGAAGTAATTGATAAATGATGAAAATGCAATTTTATCCAACTTTAGGGCTTCTTTGGATAGGCTCCGAAAACTGTTTTCAATATGTTGTATTGGTAGTAGTGGAAGACATTGAAAACGTCGAAAAATATCTTTATATTTTTCATTAGTTTTAACTTTATCAAATAGAACAGTACATTTACAAAGCTTTCTACGTAACGCCTGGCAAAAATGAAACCAACAACCCAAAACAGGGATTTTCGAATTGATCACGTATAGAATGTTTGTAAGACCTTTTCTCATGGCTTTCTCAAAGTCGATGATAATCCCTTCTCCCCTTAGTGGTATTAAATTATCGTGTATATACTTGAATACACTTTCATATGCTGCAATCGTTCTCTTGGACATTAAAATCTCCACTAAAGGAAATGACTAAATAGTGAAAAGATTTCAAGTATTAGTTTTATATGTATTCAAGAAAAATGTTAGAACTTTACAATGAAAATCCACTCACTTTTAATCCAAATCTGACATGTAGTATTACAACTTGCTGCCAAACACCTTTAAGGGTGATTCGAAATGTACCATCCAGAATAAAAAATCGCTCATTTTCGGGAATGTATTTCAATACGAGATCAATTGACTTGGAGGATGAAAAAATGCAATTTTCAAAGTTATCGGTGATTATAACGTCATTAAAAAATGGCCCCCGATCTTGTAGCAAAGAAAACATATAAGCGTCTCTAATGCATGCTTTTTCAAACTCAGCCAAAACTTCTTTCCCATTGGTTGGGGAATTTCCATATTTTTCCTTGCGGCAATTACTTAAAGTTTTCTTGAATTCACTAAAAACTTTGGGATATGGTGTTCCTTCGCATAGTGGATCTTTTTGCCAACTAAAATTAAAAAGATAAATATTAATAACTAGTTTAAAAGGCATACAATGATTTTTAGATAGGATAGATGCGTAAGATCTCCGCAAGATCCAGATCCAAGCGTGCGTACGCTGCCGCATGATGCATACATATATAATACGCACGCAAATTCGTTATTCTTATTTCCCCTTCTTTGATTCGCATGCCATAGCATTACGGAGTAAGGAATGTATGTATCATGCGGCTACGTACGCACGCTTGGATCCGGATCTTGCGGAGATCTTACGGATCTATTCTATCCAAAAATCATTGTATGTTAAAAGGTAATTAGGTTTTAAAGGGAAAACTGACTCGGCCACCACATCCATATACACTTCATATGAGCTCATTGACCTCGGTGCTGATCGCGCTCTTTCTTTCATAAGATTATCGCAATACATTGATTTGAAATCTTGATATTGAGGCCCATGTGAATTAAGATGTATAACGGATACATCTTGAAAAGCACTTTTGTCAAGTCTTACAAACACTCTGGCTTTACATCCCTTCACTCGGCATGTATATGATGTTAGCTGTGTTTTTGTCGAATATGCATTTTTATAATAAAGTTGTTGCCGCTCTGAGTCCCACAAGAGCTCTGAGTTTTGTCGTAGTCCAGGTATAATTGTGTATTTAATATTTTTTAAAATTTCTTCATCGTTGGGTTGTGTCGAAGAGTTTTCAAGCTCTTTTAATAGCTCTGTTGTAAAACTGTCACTCATTTTTAAACAGCAAATTATAATTATAATAAATAATAAATAATAAATTACGAGATCAATTAATTGCTACTCTTACTACTACTGCTGTCAAAGGTGAAAAAATAATCGTACGATATGATAATAAGCGATGTATTAATCCGCTAGTGGCGCTTTAATAGCTTTCATTTATTCCCGCATATATAACACATTCAGATTCTATTTAACAAAAGACATAGTTACACATAACAGATATTATATATTTTATACCATAAAATTGCTTGCATCGTTAATAATTTCAAACAAAAATGGATTATTCTAAGCTTACTGTATGTATTGTATCTACTACTTTGAATATTCTAACTAAATTGTCTTCCTTGTGAACTCAGTCGGCATAGTTTCTTTTTTATATTGTGAAATTCGCCATAGAATAGCAAAATCATTATAAAACAGTGAATTAAATGGTGTTTTAGATAAAAACAAACATTCAAAAAAAAAAAACATTTCAAAGCTATTTTTGTGAACAAACGCAAATTGTAGAATGCATACAAAACAGTTCAGTGTTTTTTTTTAAGAAGCGAATGCCCAACAAAAAAGCAAGATTTGAAGGAAAAAGCAAATCGATTGAAAGAATAACATGACAAATTCGAGATGAAGTGCTTGGACCTCAACTGTATGGATGCTTCTTTGGCAAATGCACAAGAAGACGACGAGATTGATGCACTATGCAGTGTAATTCAATCGAAGTTTGCAAATCGAATTGATGCGTTGGATTGTGAAATGGAAAACAAAATTTTACAAGAACAAAATGCCCAGCAAAGCGAATTAAAGCAAAATGAGCAATGCTCTCAACAACAACAAGCTTCAATGGCTGAAATACATTCACAACCCACACAAAACCAAGATATGCAATCTGGTATTAAAAATATTGGGTGTATAAATTAATTTTGAGGGATTTCTACCAGATGGCGTAACTTGTACTGTAACGCATCGGACCATACTGTAACCTTATTCACGTGAAAGCCACATCATTTGACATTAGTTTTCAGAATGTGTTATTTTGTCAAAGTGTAAACAGCATAATTTTTTCGCTTACAATCATGTCAGCATATGTGCCAAAAAAACAGCATTTGCGGGAAGTTTTACTTTTCTTCTTTAATTCGAAGAAAAGTGCCGCTGAGAGCCATCGATTATGGTCGGAAACTTATGGTTCTGACCATAAAATATCGATTAAAACATGCGAGTACTGGTTTCGACGTTTCAAAAGTGGTGATTTCAACGTGGAAGACCAAGAACGGTCAGGTCAGCCAAAAAAGTTCGAAGGTGCAGAATTGCAAGCATTATTGGATGAAAACTCGGCCTGAACACAAAAAGAACTTGCATTAGAGTTTAATGTCACTCAATCAACCATTTGTGAACGTTTGCGTGCAATGGGAAAGATTCGAAAGCTAGGGAAATGAGTGCCACATCAACTCAATGAAAATCAATTGAGAGCACGAATCACAGCATGCAAAAAACATCTTGCCGAGCACAAAAAACACAGCTTTTTGAATCGTATTGTCACTGGCGATGAAAAGTGGGCCTATAACGATAACCCAAAACGTAAAGGAGCGTATGTTGATCCAGGCCAACCAGGACCTTCACAGCCAAAACGAGATATTCATTGCCAGAAGGTTATGTTGTGCATCTGGTGGGATCAGAAAGGAATCGTGTATCATGAGCTGCTAAAACCAGGTGAAACGGTTACAGCTCAACGCTACCGCATGCAGTTAATCAAAATGGAGCATGCATTGAAGATTAAATGGCCACGGATAGCGTCTAAACAAGACAAAGTTGTGTTTCACGATGATAATGCCAGGTCACATCGAGCAGACATCGTTAAAAAAAAAAAGTACAAGACTTCGGTTGGGATCGGCTTGATCAACCCGCGTACTCTCCAGACCTTGCTCCTTCTGACTACCACTTGTTTCGATCGATGCAAATGGGCTTGTCCGAGATATCGTTTCGAAATCCTGAAGGATTGCGGAAATGGATCGATGAATGGATAGCCTCAAAAGATGAGGAATTCTTTCGACGCGGAATCGACAAGCTACCAAGAAGATGGGCGGAAGTCATAGCAAACGATGGGCAATACATTGGTTAAAGTACTCATTCTTGTTATTTTGAATAAATGTTTCTTTTCACACAAAAATCCCTCAAAATTAATTTATACACCCAATAAGTACACATATGCTGAATTTTTTGGCACCATGAATGAATGGCATAGTTTTGAAAGTAAATTCAAAGCTGAAGTGCATGATAAGGAGATCGACGTCGAGCAAAAATATTGCATGCTAGTGCAAGCATGCCATGGACGAGCGAAAGATATTGTCAGCAATGCCGCTGAAAACTATGCCGAGGCTTGGAAGCAGTTGAACGACTTGTATGGAGAGTCCTACATACAAGTAGACTTTTGCATTGCAAAAGTCCTTGAAACGGTACAAATCACAGAGCCAAATGCGGACTCTATTTTGTACATCAAAGACCGAGGTGCAAAATGTATCAAAATATTAGAAAAGGTACTAGAAAATGACACGCAAAATCATTTTGTGATGGTCATGATGGCCGGCAAATTGGATCAGGAGACGGCACGCGCATGGGAACGCCACCGTGCTGGTCTAGCGAAATCATGGGTCGAAGCAGGCGATAATCGTTCGGTGATAAAGCATATGCCGAGTTGGAAAGATCACCTATTTGTCATAATGCATGACAAAGAAAAGCAAAGCATAGCATATATGCATATCACCGTGTCAGGAAGTAGTTATTCTTTCAAATATTTTTGATAGTTAAACTTTATTATTTATTGAATTGGGATAAAATTGACTGTGATAAATGGCTGTGATATTTTTTTATCTAGTTTTAAATTTTTATGTAATAAATTTTTATTCTTTTAATGCATGCATCCAAACACCGGCATTAAAATTGTAATGTTACTAACCATTACATTAACATAAATGTTTGTAATAGCTACTACAATTGAATCGTTGCGGCGAAAGAGTAGCTCTTATTTTTCTCCAAATAATACTGCAACATAAAGATTTTTATGAATAGTTTATTTGTTGTATTACAACAAATAAACCGTGTGAAAAAAACTTCATGTTGCAGTATTATTTGGAGAAAAATAAGAGCTACTGTTTCGCCGCAACGATTCAATTGTATTAGATATATATTACTGTAATGCTAAAAATCTGATATTACAATTGTAATAGCATTACAGTAATGTCTTGTTTATAAATTATTTATTTGATGGCCCTGAAAAGGGCCGTTTTTATGGTTACAAAAAATGAGTAGCTTGGGCAGCTAATATGAGCAGCGATGTCCATCATTGTCGATGACTTCCTGGCATCGGTCTCGCAGTGATCGATACAAATTGTGGAAATATTCTGAAAAGGATATATTTATGTGCAATTTAATTTTTCCAAAAAAATATAACAACACATTAACTTACGGTGATCTGTGCGTAAGGCGTTCCAACGCTCTTGCACCACAACGTCCAAATTATCCTCAGTCCTCGGATAAATTGTTGGCCAGTTTCTCACCATTTTGGCCCAGACATTCTCGATGGGATTGAGATCTGGACTCTTTGGTGGCCAGTCCATCAATTGAAACGGTTGACGCGAGAACAGAGCCATGACACGAGCAGAAGTGTGGACAGGTGAATTGTCCTGCATAAAAATACGAGGCGCGTATGGAATGGCTTGAAATCTATTCATTAATGGGATGACATGAGTATTGACGAATTCATCAATTCGCACAATATCTGTCATCGGACCGTCATATCCAATGGCAACCCAGTAACTGCTGGAAATGCGTCCACTACTCGTGTTCCGCGTCGTGTAATGGGGATCAAAAAGTGTGTTGTCTGGACGATAGGGTTTGGCAGATTTACAAAAAATATATCTAGATAAAGATAAGATAAAAGTAATTTATCTTCGAATCTATCTAGATAAAGATACAGATAAAAAATAAATGAGATAAAAAAGATAAGATAAAAATAGAGATATCTTATAGATATCTTACAGATAAATTCCAATTTTTTAATTAAAACCATTTTTTTCTTTGATGAATAATAATCAAATCCTTCGGAATTTATTTTATTGAAATCGTTCGGAATTTATTTATTCAAAAAGTTTGCTATTAATTTTTAGAAACAAAGCACGTTCGAAATTTGCTGCTGTCAATCGATTTCTTTGCGGCCGAAAAATTAAATTGGATTGGTTGAACACTCGTTCGATTGGTGAAGACGCAGATAGCGTTGTGTTAAACTTGAAAAATATTTTCTTTATTGTTGGATAGTCGTTCAATATTTGTTCCTCTTTTCTTCTGTCGTTCAAAATCGAGTAATTTCGGAATCAATATCATTTTCAACAGAATTACGTCGAATATCCGATCGATTAAATGAAACGAAGAAATCGCTTGAATCGTTATCCAGCTAGACGTAGCTCGTACGTCTATTCATAGATTTTTAACTGTGACACAGTGTCGCCATATAAAAACCATTTTTTTAAATAATCGAAATGGATATTATAAATAATATTTCTCATTCGATTTTTCGCTCGTTATTTATTTTTAATTCAATTTCTTTCGATCGATAGAATAGATCGACTAATCTGAATCTATTACATCTCAATACTCTTCTCATGAGAGCATCGATTAGTGTCTTTTTTTAAATTTTATTTAAACGTGTTTTTAAAATCTGTCGATTCGTTAATCACTTTTAACATCACTTTTATCTCATTTTCATCTAAAAAAAATGCCAGATAGATAACCTTTAAAAAAATCTATCTAGATAAGATACGAGATATTATCTAACACGAGATATCTTATAGATATCTACAAGATAAGATATCTTTGCCAAACCCTGGACGATACACATTTGTGCTCCACGGCGAATAAGTGCTAAAGATTTTTTCGTCGCTGAATATAATCGTGCGAAGTCTGTGATCATCCCATTCTTCAAGAAGTAGTTGACAGAACGCAATACGATTGATTCGATTTTCTTCCGACATTTCTGAAAAATGAAATATTAATGGAGCTTATATTATTAAAAGCTCATTAGTCCATTTTTGTCGGAGAAAATAGTTGTAAAATGGACGACGTAAATAACGGATTAACGATAATTAAAAACACATACGTATTTCGACTGCAGCACGTCTGCACTGAATTCCATGACTGCGCAAAAGTCTTGAAATTGTCATATCACTGACACGGAACTCGCGAGCGAAACCAAACCAATAGCAGTTAAAAATGGATTTTCCTGCATCCGTTCGATTATTTCGGCTTCTTTTTCCGCACTCAAAACAGATTGTCGTGGCTGTCGTGAATGCTCAGCCAACCTACCCTCCTCTTCATGCTGCTTCCACCAAAATTTTGCAGCTCGCACCTGCTTACAAAATCAATTTAGCACAAAAAGCCCGAATGAAATCGCAGAAGTTTTTAAAATACCGCAAAAAATTAATTGAACACATGAATCAATTCACATAAAATATTTAAAAAAAAACTATTGTACTCACACTACATCCGCACTCAGCAGCTATTTCTTCCCAAGTATGAGAACTAAAATTTCTCATTGTAATAATTTTATTTTTTGTTTCCAAAGATAAACGTAATCGATTCATGATTGCAATAAATTTTTGCACCGAATTGTGTGATTGACAATTCATAATAATCGATTTTGTGCATATTGGCAATATTACAAGTGTGCAACATTTCAAAAATAAATAATCAATTTGTTTTACAAAAATTTAAAAAAATTATATTTTTTCCAAAAAAAATTTGATTTTTTTATTTTCATAAAAATAAGCCCTGCAAACAACACAATATTCACATATGGTCATATTAATTCATATGAGAATATGTAATACAAAAGGGATATTTGAACCAATACAAAGAAACGCAATCGCAAGCCGATTCCCGATTGTTTTTTATCATTGGTTTTAAATTTTATGCTTCTATTATTCACATACACGAATTGTCTGTTATTGCGAAATTTCTTCTGCGCAATATTATGTTTAAGCATGAATGCATATGAGTGAGAGGCGCGCGCATGTAAACAACACGAATAAACTTAAGCCCACATTCGGCATTTCGTAGTCGCATGTAGCTTGTTTACAATTTTATTTGTTTATCATCACATGCTTCTTAATAGCATTGTAGAGTGAGTAGGATGACTATATTGGAACAGAAGCAATATTGCCAACCAATTGTCAAAAGTGCACATAGAACTGTTGGGGACTATACGTATTAGTCAACGGTGAATCGTTTCGTCGACAAATTTACGGTAGCTGAGCTGCACACTAGGGTGCAGCGGTTTTTTTTAAATAATGATGAATTCAAGTATGTACACTAGGGTGTTTCCACATGAAAAATATTAAAAAGTGGCTATTATCATTTTGAAGAGCGTTAAATTCTGTATAAGATGATTTGATTTTTGATGCTGATTGGTGACCGATGTCACTTCCTGGACTAAAAACACATTTGTAAATTGATTTCACGTCGCATTCACGCCAAAATCTGTAATTGATGAAAATATAAGATTGAACTAAATTAAAAACACTCAAAATAATTTTAATACTCGGTGATATCGAATTCCATTTCTTCGAGTCGGAGAGGTACCGACATCAGAAATTGATTAACATTGAGCTGATTGTTGGTTATTTCAGCTTCGGGTTGCTGAACAACCTGATCGACGACGCCGGTTGACGATTCCGCTCTGACTTCCGTTTCGCCTTCGGCTGCTTCTTTACTTTCCACGGCATGAATTTTCTTTATTTTTTTCTTTTTATTAACTTTTTTACATGCCGTAGCGATGTGGTGACTCAAACATGTAAAATTATAGAGTCCGCCACGAAAACGGCATTCTTTTTTTTTGCCCAACATGCTTTTGCAATATATGATTGCGCATGTTGTATTTTCTTGTATATTTTTTCTTACAAATATCGCACTAGAACATTGTTGATCGTGTCGTTTATATATACAAACTAAAATGTATTACACAGAACAGATACGATTAGAGCAGAATTGTCGAGTGATGCTTACGGTAAGCAGCTTACCGTAACGGTAATACCGTTTGAACTTTTCAAATGTTAAGTAACGTTACATAGTTTCCTCCAAGGGGAGAGGGGACCTCCACAAGGGGAGAGGGGACCTCCACAAGGGGAGAGAGGACTCTACTAGAAACTAGAAACATGCAGAAAGTCCTCAACGTGGTGTCGTGTCCGTGAGGAGGAAATTATGTACCGTTACTTAACATACAGAAAGCCATCCACGTGGTGTCCCTGAGGAGGAAATTATGTACCGTTAACTTAACATTCAGAAAGTCATCCACATGCAGATTCTGCCTTTGCCTTTGCCTTCGCCTTCGCTTTTTATCATGATATAACGGAACTATCTGAATATACATTATCACAACCGCAGTGGACGCCAGCCTAGTAGCACATTTCAAATAAATATCGTATTCGTAAAAGACATTTTAAAATGAAGGGAAAGTTGGAAAAAATAATATTTAATAAAGGAGATTTAGTCTTCGCAAAAATGCGTGGATTTACAGCGTGGCCAGCAGAGGTAGAAAGTATTAATGGTACTAAGGCGGAAGTCGTTTTATTTTGTCCTGAAAAATCACGTGGCTGCATCCACTTCAACAAGATCGAAATCACCAGTGAGGTAATCATTGAAAAAATGAAGAAGAAACAACCAAAAAATATCAAGCTTAACAGAGCGATCGAAGAAATGTGTTTTTGCTTGGCACAAATCAAAGCAACAATCATCAGAGAGAAGAAACACCAAATCGAACAAAAAAGCTCGCGTGTTTTGCGTTCAAATGCAAATTCGAATGCTTTTGATGATGATGTGGATGTGGAAAGACCACCACAAGCGATCGCCATTGTTTTCCAGAAACAAATTAAAGAAAAATCGAAAGTCTCACCGGGGAGCTGTTCACGCCTTCGGAGTCAGGGAAGAAATATAATAATAATAATAATAATAATAATAATAATATTGAAAATGCACTGGCTTCGTGGTATGATCTTTCTTTATTGAGTAATGAATAACAACTACCTAATGAGGAAAGTGTAACGAAATTTTGTATGGTGCGTGTGCACATACTTGTAACGTTTTTTTATATGGTGCGTGTGCACAATTCAGGGTTAATTACGTGCCCACTCCCTGTGCACGGTTAAGATCTTTCTTATTATTTCTCGTATGAGAATCATGTATCTATGGAAAACATAAATAAATTTTTGCACAGGTAGCGGGCACATAATATACACGAAAATGATTGGTCTCTCATATTGCTTCGTGCACATTTTGACCAATTTTCAGTGCACATGAATGGGCACCAATATAACCACATTTTGACCCCAGCTTTCCTCATTGGGAAAGTTTGACAAGCATGCAATTGTCAAACCATAACACCAAATAATGACAGTTCCGATTAGAAACCCAATAGAAGCAGCACGCGCATGGACAAAACAAAGCGAAAACAATAGATTAAAATAAATACTTACAAACTAAAATTAAAAGAAAAGTTGGCTAAAAATAAGTGCATGCAAAATAGATTAAAATCAAGACAATTAACAAAAATAGTGAATAAATAGTGGCAAACAACACGCAAAAGTAAGTACGAAAAGTGAATTTATTCTAATCAAAAGTGTAGCGAATTCTCAGAAATGCCAAATATTCCATTTGGTCATGCAGTAAGCACATGTACTCCAAAAAACCACAACAACGATAGCATGCTAGTCGTTTCCCCTTCATCCACTTCATGCATACACGCGCACAATTACACAGTTCAAGCATTCCCCTCGCTAGCATGTACGTTGCTCATTTAAATTACATGGCACACAGCACCGTCGGTCTTAACCATGACCTTTGTTATGTAAAGATTACCTTTCCATAAACTTGATAAAGTATCGTGAAAACTACGTTTCAAACAAAAAATAAAAAAATCGATTTCGTACTGAAATCCTCAAAAATATCAATAATCAAACCATACAAGGCTGATTTAATAATATCAAACTATTTTGACGTTAATACACTTTAACACAAAACACCAGTGACGTTATATGAACAATTCCTTATTTTAATCATGTATTCTTAATACGATTTGACAAATTTTACGCTAATTGTTATCAAATTGCTATACTAATGCTAAACGCGATACGATGAAATGTGACGATACGACAATTGAATTGATTTGACGATGGTTGCGATGTTCATAGTTAAATTCGATTCACTTCATGATCTACGGCAACGAATTTCTGGAGTTTTCTTGCATTTATGCTCACAGAAAAAGTGGAGACGGTTTTTCCGCAAATTATTGCAGAAACAGCAGAGCAGCACTAAAAACGTGTTTTTTGTAGCTTATTTTGACAGCTCCGTACAAATGTGTGTATTTTGACGTTTGACATTATTTGTCATCAGTTAGACAAAAAATTAGAGTCAATGTAAGTATTTATTTTTTGAATAATTTTTGTAATGTCGTTTTTGCAAATTAAATATCCTCATTTTTGACACAAAAAAAAGTATTTTTAATAGCGTTGTTGTTGTTTTTGTTTTCTTTTGATTTATAAATTACAATGACATACTTGATGTGATGACATACGTATTCATTACAATACATAATGCACATTCATATTTTGTGTGATTCTGGAATCAATACATTTAAAAAAACATCATTGATGCAAAAAATCGAATATTTTTATCAATAGGTGCTTTTAGAATTAGATATACGCGTTACTTATTTATATTTCTTCAGCGAAGACAAAACTTATCAACTATATATATTCTTACGTGCAACTCTTACGGTCTCTGACTCTGTTTCTTTCTCGACGGCCGATATATTCCAATGTACGTCTTTTCACCTTGACAGCTCACATCGGAAAGAAAGAGTTTCAATCGATATGACATTTGCACTCTATGGTGTTTTGTGTTTGCATATGGCAACACATTAATTGTAACATTTCCGTATTAGTACTTATACATTATTGGTGTGGTGAATATAATAACTATGAGTTCTAATTTCGAAAAGAATCCATTCTCCACATAACAATTATTTGCCATTTTATCTTTTAAAAAAATCAACATAACACCTTACTCAATGTTACACTCACTTTGCATGTACATAGTCGCGCGCTCACTCTCTCCTTTGACCATTCACACGCATACACACAAATACGTCGACTCAAGCATCCAAATCAACAGCTCGCCATACCATTACACAAGCGATCACTCAAACAGCTTAGTTCGTTCTCTCTTCCTCTCATTTGCTTTACGCAAACCCAAGAGTATAAAAGGCTGAGCGCTTGACAGTAAAAATCAGTTCTTCTTGCGACGTTCACCGAGCAAGTTCTTCTCTTGGGCCTCTCTGCAGACCAAGAAAGTGGACGCAGAGTCGACAGTTAATTTTTGTATGCTGGACGCTTGACGACAGCCCATTTAATTCACACAAGATAGCAATAAAGCACATGATTTTAGATTTGTGTGGAAAGCCGTGGTATTTTTTGATCTTTCTCCCGAAATATGTCATAGGGCGAAGCCTCGGCCATTTCATTTCTCATTAAGCGCCATCAAGCGAAAGTCCCTTAAAACTTTTCGAACCAAGTAAAGATACAGGCCGCCGATGTCATACAGTTTTGAAATCGGTCAACTTTTTTGTGTGTCTCTTAGAATAAATAGCCAAAATTCGTCAACGCCATCTATCGTCGTTCATGCTTACAATTTGTTAATAGTTATTTCTTTTTCATCCGCTTTACAAGAGAACTCTGCCTACAGCGCCATCTATTGAAAGGAATTTGAACTAAACATTTTTATAGCGCCTTCAGCGCCATCTATTAAAAATATTCTGAAACTAAATTTTAAAACAACTTTTTTTACATATTCTTTTTGGGCAATAGATCAATCAATTTCAAACTCAAATCCGTACCGAAATTATGCTTTAGCTGTCACACTACTAGCGCCACTACGGCAATTAGAGCAATGTATACTGACTTGCCGCGCAAACTTGTGAAATCAGTTCATCATCGCATTAGTTCGAACTTGCTCAACATAAAATATACATTTTATCTTATTAAGCGGTTGAATCGTTGTTTTTTTTTTGTTGAAAAATGGCAAAAAAAAAGTATATTTTAAAAGAAAATGTCTTATTTCGTCGTGTTGGTGAGTATTTTTTATCAGAACATTTTTTATTTTTAGAAAATTTGTCGGTTCAGCATGTAAAATTTGAACATTGGATGTTTGTTAATATCGGAACAGGAAAATTATTTTCATTTCAATCGTTTATTTATTTTCAACAAAAATTCTGATCTCGTATTTAATATTATATTGCAATGGTTATATATAAACTTTTCAACGACATTCAAAAAGCGACATTAAATTTCAATTGCGATGACTAACATTTTCCACTGTCTGTATATTTTTTTTGAGAAATCTTCCCGTTCTTTCGAGTTCATTTTGTAAATTATTGAAAGATTAGACTGTGTTAATTATGCTGATCCATTTGTTTTATTTAAATAAAAATAAAATAACGTGAAAATTGTGGATTTTAGTGACCCGTTCAATTGCACGTGCACGTGGTGCTATGCAAGACAGCATTTTCAATCGCATCATAAATGTTCGTGTTGTTTTGCATCGAAATGCTGATTTGGAACGGCTTCTATTGGAACAACGTCCTGTGGTACCTGCACGTCGTGTAAGTCGACGGCCTTCGTTGCCTGCTGTTTTGGCTTTGCCAAATCCAGCGATTATTAATCCACATTCAGCTCAACAAGAACGTCCGCAACAAGTTCGTCGTCGTAGAATGAGCGAAGCTATTGGTCGACCAACTTATCAAGAATATTTGGATGGCTTGCAACGTTCATCGTTGGCTCCACCGCCAAACATTAATGTTGTACGCAATAATTCTTCATTTTTCTCACGCGGTCGACGACCATCACAAAGCAAATCTTCTAATGAAGCATCTGGAAGTGCACAACGCGAAGAAAATGTTTCCCAGGCTGAAAATTACAAAGTAAGTCATTTTACATCATTTTTGATTGGATTATATGGACTGTATGCGATTGTACATTAAAAATATTTTTTTCAATTCGTCTACTGCCATGAATTATTTGTTGAACAGACTCCAATGGTGAATAATGTTGAAAACCAGGAATTTCAACAACCGATCCAGACAGAAGGAAATAATGGCATTGAATTGGTGCAAATCGTTGAAGATTGCTCTCTTGATAAAACACAAGAAAATGAACGGATGGTAATCGATGAAATTGTTATGGTTCAACCAATTGATCAAACTGCCAATGATTTACCGGTTGAAGGTATCATAAATCAAGGTCGTGACACTTTTGATCAGGTACAAGAAGATCAGCCTATGGACATCGATGAACGTGTTGTAGTTCAACAAGTTGAATCAGTTCCGAAATTGCCAGATGATGGTTCAACAATTCAATTTGGTTTGACGGATGAAGAAGAAAATGATTTGTTGAACATTACAATTGATGAAACAGAACAAACACAAGAAGTGGTTTTGACTGAAGAGGAAGAAAATGCTTTGTTGAACAGTTCTGATGAAAATGTAATGGTTCAACCGGATTTGCAATCAAAAGGACCGACTCGTGAGCATACATCAAATCAAAAAATCGAAGAAACTGCAACGAATCATGCTACCTTGCATTTGGAAGAATCAGAAGTGAAAGTTGCAGATGAAAACAACGCTCTTGACTATGGTGAATTGCGACGTATGCCATTGGTACCGTACAATCGGAGCTTTAGACGCCCATCCATGGATTGTTTGGTCATGCCAATAATTCAAGAAGACATGTCTCGTCTTGTTTATGAAAGCGACGAGGAAAACTAGCATGATTGTTGAACTACAACTGAAAGGTTCCTTAAATCAAATCGTTCGTTATCATTTTTACTTCAATAAGTACGTTACTTAGATGAAAATAGGATACAAAATGAGATTACTTTCATAATTTGATATTTTTATGCTTTAAAAAAGCAAGCTGAACGAAAGCAATTTAACCAAAATAATATGACTCGTATATATTTATTTCTTATGTCTTTGCAAACAATGCACAGAATGTTATAGCTTCTTTGTTATTTTTATTTTATCTCATTTTGAAAAACATCACATATTTTGAACAGTTTTGAACTGATTTGTTAAAACTTTTTTCATTAAAATAAAAATTCAAAATAATTTATCCGTTTTTTCTCATGTTTTCTTTCATTGTGCATTTAAATTTTGTTTGATTTTCAGCGACATAACTTGTTTGAGAATTGTTCCTGTTGACTGAGTATATGATTTTAAACGGAGATCCATTTTATAGTTGGAAATTTAACTTTAATCTTTAGTTTAAAAATTAAAACATAGATACATAGTTTGTCAATTTCACAAAATGTAAAACGTGAAACGCTTATTTTCTTGATTTATAAATTGTCTTCCACTATTCAACGTCATATTGCATTGAGCAAAGCCAAGTAAAGCAAAAACCGAATTAAACTCTTCGACCGATCAATTTGAAATGAAATGAATTCTGTTCACAAAACCAACAAAACTGAAACATATTACGATGTGTATTTATATTAATTACATAAATGAACTTGCATTAGTGTGAGCAGAGTATATGTCCTGTATATGTGTTCCAAGTAAAATTCACAAAATGAACTACATATACTAATGTATTGCATGCGATTGCTCCGTATATGTTGCTGTGGATGATATCTCACGAATAAATAAACAATTTTATTCATTAGCGTAACTTGGCGTCATTAAAATCGTGTTACAAACAAATCGATACGAGGCAAATATCCCATGTTGTTTATCCGAAATACCGAAATCAAATTCACATCGTTAACCGTTCGAGAATTCGGCTCTCAAATGTTCGAACCATAAAAAAAATGTTGTACAGCTGAATGATCTCAAACAATGTTTTCGAATGTCCAGACAAATCGATAGGCTAGTCACAAATTCGACGAAAATTCCAATAGTTTGCCAAACGCGGGTACACAACAAAATGTGTGTGTATTTATTTTACAAATGCATACATAAATAAAGTCTGATTATTATCGGGTACTTATAGGTTTCTTATATGTAAGCATCGGAATAAAAGACAAACGTATGAGATCTTTGAGCGAAACCCGAATACAAATATATTTTGCTCAAAATACTAATGGAGAAAATCTTAGCGTAAAAACCAAATATCTTTGAAATCGGAATAAAAGTAAAATAACTCGACTTATTTTATTTTCACTCGCAATTTGTATACATTTGGTTTTTACGCTGAACATTTTTATATTAGGTTTTCATGCGTATTTTT
>NW_022198210.1:147358-166155 GCF_009176525.2 Contarinia nasturtii | reverse complement strand
TTTCTCTTTAGCGCTTTTATTCTCTTCTTTTCTTGTCATTGACCTTGTGATGGCCAGTATATTTTCGTCTGTATTTTCTTTTGTTTGTATTCCGTTGAATACTGATTCTGTAATTGTCAATAGGTCTTTGTTGGCTTTATTTATCTCTTTTATTTGGCTAAACGGCATCCTTGATATCGCGTCTGCCTGTATGTTATCTTTTCCTTTAATATAAACAATATCGAAGTCATATTCCTCTAATTCTAATTTTATCCTTACAAGTTTTGATGCTGGGTTTTTCATTGTGAATAGATAAACCAGTGGTTTATGGTCTGTATAAACAGTAAATTTTCTTCCATATACATATGGTCTAAATGCTAAAATTGAATGATATATCGCTAGTAACTCTTTTTCAATTATAGCTTTGTTTTTCTCTCCTTTTTGAAATGTTTTTGAGAAATATGCAACTGGCAAATCAATTCCCCCCTTCTTTTGCAATAATACTCCACCACAGCCCAAGCTGCTACTGTCCACTTTTATTATGAATTCTTTGTTGAAATCTGGGTATTGTAATACTCGAGGAGTCATTAACGCATTTCTTAGCGTTTCAAATGCATTTTTATGTATTTCTCTCCATTCAAAATCCACTCTTTTCCTTGTTAGTTGAGTTAATGGGTATGAAATTTCAGCAAAATTTTCGATGAATTTCCTGTAGTAGTTGGCGAATGCCACAAATCTTTTCGTTGAATCTTTGTCGTGTGGTGTTGGATATTCTTTGAGTGTTTTGAGCTTTTTGTCATCTGGCAATATACCTTCTGCCGTACATTTATGACCCAAAAATGTTACCTCTGCTTGAAAGAAACGACATTTTTCAGGATTTATTTTGAGGTTTCTTTTCCTTAAAATTTGAAATACCGATTCCAAATTTTCCATATGTTCTTTTTGATTTTTTCCAATAACAATGATGTCGTCAATGTATAAAAATGCTCTTTCTGGTGGAAGACCTGCAAACGCTATTGTCATCATGCGGCTGAATGAATTTGGAGCAATATTTAAACCAAATGGAAGGACTTTCCATTGAAATGACCCCTTTTCTGTGCTGAATGCAGTCATTTCACGTGATCTTTGTTCCAATGGAATTTGATGGAAACCACAATAAAGGTCTATGATTGAAAAGTATTTGGCTTTTCCCAAACTTTCCAAAATTTCGTCAATTCTTGGTAACGGAAATTTGTCTGGGGTTAATTTTTTATTTAGTGCTCTGTAGTCGATGCACATTCTCCAACGTTTTTCTAGTCCTGAGCCCTTTTTTGGCACCAATATTATTGGACTGTTATATGGTGATGTGCTTGGCTCAATTAATTTATTTTTAATTAGTTTATTTATTTGATTATTTATTTCTAGTTTTTGCGTTTGAGGAATTCTGTAGTTCTTCATATAAACTGGCTGGTTATCAATTAAATTTAATTTTTGTTTGTAAAAGTTATTTACTGTCATTGCGTCTGAATCTAATGCAAAAATATCGTTGTATTGTGAACATAGCTCGTTCAATTTTTCTTGCAGGTTTTCATTATTTGGATATGAATTTTTCAAAATATTTATTAATTTTTCAGCTCGTGTTTCCGTTGATATTGTTTTATTCATTGTGTAGATATTATTTAATGATATGTCGTTATATTTGAAATTATGCTGTTGAAGTGTTTGATTGGCATCTGTTGTATTTATTATCAAAATATTTGTGTGCTTTTGGTACGCTATCGTATTTGCTGACATAACACCTAGGGGGTAGACACAATAGAGAATGAATGAATACCAATGAATTGTCATAATACCTATCTATTTTCAAATACGACAATTACTTACTTATTTGAAGATTACTTGTACTAAAAATGTGAATACCGTGATTACCAAATGTCAAATTGATATCGGTAATAAAGATTTCAAGTTTTTTCCATTTCGTTTTAACATTCACCATTTCGAAATTTATTTTAATTTTTTCTGTTTTCTTTCTGTCATTTTTATCAAAATTGTTTTTGCATTTATTAAACCAATTGAAATAATACACTTCATAGCGTTGAAAAAGTTTTTTTAATATTTGGAAGATAATATTCATATATGCACATTGTGAGACGTTGCTGAATGCATTGACATTTCGTCTAAAACTGAGAATACCAAGAATACCTTCAATTTCGGTGAATATCTCAAGTAATATTCCATGTGTCCACCCCCTAGCATAACACCTTCTTTTAATTCAGTGGCTGGAATAAATACTGGAAATTTTGTTGCATTTATTTTGACCATCTTGAATATTTCACTTCTTGCTGGGATTATCATTTCGTTATTTTGTGTGAATAAATGCATTTTTATTGTTGAATCTCCATACTTTGTTCTTATTTTCAGAGTATGATTACCATAATCTAAATTACATTTATATGTTTTTATAAAATCTTTTCCTATTATACCGTGACAAGGAATGTTAAAATTCTCTGGCATAACATGAAATTTATGTTCGATTTCAAATCTGTTTAATTTTAATTTAATGTTTATATATCCCACAGATGTAATTGGAGTTTGAGTAACACCCTTTACTTCGATTATTTCTGACGTATTTATTTGTATATACTTATTTATATAATTTATTTTTACTATAGAAATATCTGCTTGACTATCCGCTAAAAAATACATTTTGTCATTTGAAATATTTGTTGTAAATTCGACATAATCTGCAAAATTTAGATTCATTGTAAATATTTGTTTTGTTGATATGTTTTGTGAATTATTGTTCGTTTTTATTATATTTCGTTGTCCGCCTGTAATATTTGAACATTTTGTGATTGAGCTACCCCCGATGGCGGGGATTGGTCGTTTTCCGTGTAATATATACGGTTTGAGCGATTATTGTTATTGTTGCCTCCACGCCATGTGCTTTGTTTGTTGTTTCGGCCACGCCAATTGCCATTATATCTGTTGTTTCCGCGATAACTGCGATTTTGCTGATAACGTTGATTTCCGTTATTGTTATAATTTTTGCGAAAACCGCGACTTCTGTTGTTGTCCTGATAGTAGCCTCTATTTGTTTGTGGCGTGTAATTCCTGTTTGTTTTGTAATACATTACATTTTGTTCATTGTTTTCGGTGCGTGTTTCGAAGACGAATTGAGCTACTACTTCTTTTGCATCTTCAAACTTTTTAGTAGTTAATATTGATTTTGTGATAGATGAAGATGTGTTGGCTCTACACAAATCAATTGTTTTGTCTATTGTCATTTCGTTTGCCTTTTCAGACGGGATCCCCTCTAGTATGAGTGATCTCTTTAATTGTTCTGCCAGTGCTTCTGCACGTTTGGCGTATTCTGTCATATTAGTTCTGTCTGCTTTAATTGCCATCATTCGTCCTGAAATTACCTTGCTGTTGTCGGGTTTTATTTTCTGTTTCAAAGTATCTTTTATTATTTGTATAGTCGGTTCCGGTGGCATTGATTCAATTGCAATTCCCTTCAATTTTGTTGAGATGAAATCTCTCAATGTGTTTTCGTATTGTTGGTTTACGTCCAATCCTTGTAATAATTCAATCGATTTTATGAACGGTGTGAGCCCCAATGAATCTCCTTCGTATACATTGCTTATTGTGCGTGCACATAAATTATAATATTCGATTTTTGTTAAAGCCATTTCGTTTGAATTTGCCGCTTTTTCATCAAAATATATTATTTCTTTTGTAAAATTTTCTGGGATTACTATGTCTGTTCTTTCCAATATTTTAAAGCTTTTTTCAATCTTTTTCTTGAATTTATTATATCCGTATGCAAATCGATTTTATCGTTTTCGCTAACCTCTTCGTCTACCTCTTTATCTATATATCGAATTATATTATTATATGCGTCCAAAATAATTTTTGTTCTTTCTGTTCTTTTCAATTTATTTTGTGATGCATTTTTTCTGTTTATTAACTTTTCGATTACTTTAAATTCGAATAAGAGTTTATAATATGCGTCAGTGTTAAACATTTCATATTTAAAATTCCTTAGTTAATAATTTTTTACTTTTTCATTTTACGGCTTTGTTTATTAATTGATTTTTATTTTACGATCTTGCTTATTATCATATTTATTTAAATATGCATGAAATTAAAATATATGAATTCTTGTTTTCGCTTATCTGTTATTTGCTTGTTGATCCATTCGTTGTAGCTGTCTTCGCTGTGTTGTACTACTCAGTTTTACGATGTTTTTGTTGTTGACCATTTGCGTTGTCCATTGTTGCGGTGCGTTTGATATGTCCTCCTTTGTGTGTTGTCCACTGTTTCGCTGCGTTTATTGTTAGTTGATTGATTTTTGTTGCGCTCGTTTTATGTTTTTCTAATTTATTTTTACGACTTCAGATTTTATTACTTTTTATTTTATGGCTTTCAAATATTCATATTTTATTATGTGTTTTGTCAGTTTTGTGATTTAAATATTTTTCTCTCTGTTTTTTATTTTTGCATTTTTGTAACCTTGTGTGTAGCTCACAATTTGTTTTATATAGTGCTTTTATTAATTCCTCGATCACTGCTATTCTAATATTATGATTTGTGAATAGTTTAGTTTTAAGTATTTTTTCTTTTGCGATATTTCGTACATGAATTAAAAGACCTTCATTGTTTTTTATGTGCTCTTCGTACTCTCTGATTATTAATATCACTTGTGATTTTACGTTTTCTTTTATGTTGCGTTCTACTTGTCTTTGCCTTATTTTATGTGTCCACAATTTCCTTTCTTCGTCGTTCATTTTGTTAATCTTGATCGTGATATATTATATTGTGTTTTGACATTTCTCTTTGATAGTGGTCCATTTTTCCTTCTAAATATGAAATTAGTAAGCTAATACGTTGTCTTTGTTCTCGGTTTCTATTATTTTTTAAATATTTTATCATTTCATGTGTTTCTGCGAAGTTTATAAAGCAATGGTAGTAATCTAATTCATTTATATCGTTTTTGTTTAATGCTTCTCGCACTTTTGTGTGCAACACTGCAAGACTGTTTGTATTTAAACTCATTTTAGCTCATTTCTCTTTGTATTTCTTTTAATTTTGCCATATTTATGTCTATGCTTTCGATCATTTTTTCTTGCACATTGTATTTGTTTTTTAATGAAGTTTTTATTTGTATTTTTGCGATTTCTTCAAAGTCTGTATGTATATTATTTAATTCCGTTTTTTCGATGATATTGTCCACTAATATTGTTAAAGTATCGTTATATATTTCATTTAGTTCTTGTTGTGTTAATATTATTTTCTCGCTCATTTTTGTGCTTTTTCTCACTTTTTGTCATATATTGTCTAATGCGTTATCACTTTGATGTCGACGAATTATACTGTCGTTGTGCATTTCATAACCTTTTTTACACGCTTTGAATACTTTGTATGTTATTATAAATAATAATTGAATTGTAATTATTATTAATAATGTTTCAATGTACATTAAATTGGCATTTTTATTATTTTGATTTTGTTCACTCACTGGTGTTGATTTTATTGTCGTTGTGTCGAATATACCAAATAATGATTTGTTTTGTGCCATTTTATCATTTAATCTCATTTTTATTAATTTTTAACTTTGAATCATTCTTAACAACTTTTAAACGTGACTTAGTGTTTGCCGGACTTGCCATGTGAAGTAAAAGCAGGACTGTTATGAGTAACGACTCAGAGAAGAGTGATCTTTATTGTGTATCAGGTTTACATTGACCGCTCAGAGCTTACAGGCTTACGTATGTGTTTACGCTTACTCTTGAGTGGCTGCGGCGCGTGCGTAAGCTTGTTACGACTTGCGCTACATATCAAATAGCATAGCTAAATGGTATCAAATAGCTCAGCTAAATGGTACCAAATAGCTTAACTAATTGATACCAAATAGCTTTGCTAAATGATATTATTTAATTGAGCTATTTGATATCAATTAGTTAAGCTATTTGACAGCCTAATAGTAAAATCGAAATGGAAGAACTTGAGCGTAAAAACATCGACAGTGTCATTCCAGCGGTCTTCCGTGTGTTTCATACAAGCCTCCCATGTAAATGGTGAAAAATTGCGAAAAATGAAAAAAATAATTAAATTTTTTTTCTTCAATTCTCAAATACTACTCAACTTTCTGTATCACCTGGTGAAATCAGAATGAAAAAAATCGCGTTCCTTATCATCCAAATCACGATCTGGACTTTTTTCACTGTTTGAGTGCTCTATACCGAGTCTCCGAGAGTTTCATATAAACTTGCTATGTGATACCCATTGAATAGTGACCGAATGCCAATCGCGATTTTGATGATAAGGAATGCGAATTTTTTCATTCTGATTTCACCAGGTGTTACAGAAAATTGAGTAGTATTTGTAAATCGAAGGCTGAAATGGCAAACGCCAAATATATACGGAACTACGACATTGCCATTTCAGCAGTCTTCCGGGTTTTTCATACAAGCCTCTCATGTAGATGGTGAAAAATCGCGAAAAATGAAAAAAATAATTAAATGTATCACCTGGTGAAATCAGAATGAAAAAATTCGCATTCCATATCATCTAAATCACGATCTGGACTTTTTTCACTGTTTGAGTGCTCTATACCGAGTCTCCGAGAGTTTCATATAAACTTGCTATGTTGCGATGAAATTTTCAAGAGAACATATGCAGTCTTTTTCGAAAAAATGCCCGTTATGTGTGCGGTCAACAGTCAATTTTTGGTTTTTTGCCAATTTGGCCACCCCCACATGAAATTTTTTAGTCGCAATTGACACCACTTGAGAGCTTACTTTATGACCTTTCGAACGAATATGCATTTGTCCTGGTTATGTCAAGTCTAGGTCCCACACCGACCGTATGAAATAATGGCCATTTTTGCATGACCTTTTGCATAGTTTGCCATTAAGATTACTAACAGTTTTGTAGATTTCTTTTACTTTAGTTTGTGACTAACCGCATGCACCTCTTCCGACGATAGTCCACCTTCTGGCGGGAGGGGATATAAGATTCTGTATTTTATCGATATTATGCGAGGAGACTATCAAACATGTAGTTATTTGTTGTTAAAATTTCATATTTTATACATCTAGACATTTTTGTGAAAATTCGAATTTTGGTACATTTGGACGATTTTTGGTGGAATAGCCATCCAAAACGGTCGATATTTCGTTCAATTTTGTTTGGCTAGTCACAGAGCATATTGACAGATTCATTGGAGTATATATTGGCCCATAAAATACTTAAAATGTTAAAAAGTAACCATTTTTGGCCATATTCGCACTATCAAAGGCCATATCGTGAAGACAAGAATTTTCTGAGATATGAGCTATGCGGCATTTTATAGCTTACCAGTAAAGTACCCAAAGTGTCACAAAAAGTTATCAATTTCACTTATATAGATCGATGTGAAGTGCCGGAAAAATAAGTTTGTGAAAATAAGGGAGGCGCAATCGAAGTAGGGGGGCAGGGGAGTACCCCACCATATTAAAATTTGGTCGGATCAAAAAATAATGTACTACAAAGTTGTTCAGAATGACGAGAGAAATTTTTTATGACCCCTGCCCTCCAAGTCCCCCCACCCCCCAGGGGGGCCGAGGGGTCAAAAATCCCCAAAATATGATTTTTTTCACTCGAAACCTCCAAATTCGGAATCAGCATGCCAAATTACCCTAAAAATGATATTCGTCCCGAGCGCATTCACCTCAAGTCTCCCAAAAATTCAGAGCCCCCCCATTAGGGTAAAATGATAAAAAGTCGATTTTTCACTTTTTGGGTGCGGAATTTCACACTCAAATGTATGGCCAACTATGGCTAATTTTATCCGTACATTTCATTTAGGTCATTGCCCATCCCCTCCCATCACCCCCAAGAGGAGTCCCCCGGCAAAATTTTCGAATTTTTTAAACAACTGCTTAAAATGAGGTCAAAACCCCCTTTAGACCCAAAAATTAACTGCAGATTTGGATTCCCCATGAAAAATTACCCCTAGAACCCCATACATTTCGAATCCCCCAAACCCCCCTTTGTACCTTGAATTCGGGTTGATAAGTAAAAAGCAGTAGAAATTACAAAAAAACGACAAATTATTATCACATATTTCATATTTGAACTCCAATTGAGAATCTGTTTATTGAAAATTGTAATTTTGAATTTAAAATAATTAAACTTTTTGAAATTTCATTTCAAATTTGTGAACAAAATATTTATTTAAATGTAAAAAATTAAGTTTTCTTCATTCAAAATTAAAATATATGCCAAATGATAATTGATATTGATGCAATTAGAATTGTTGTATTATTCAATACAAAAAAATTATGCGCAAATAAATACATCAAAAAATGAAGCGCGCGCAGTTCATAGTGTAAATCAACAATCAAACAATACACACTGTCATCTGTTATTGTGAACGCGCCACTATGACAAATCTGACAGCGCGCGTTAAGTGACATTTACTGTGTTGTTATTCGTGTGTTTTTTTAAAAGGTAAGCGTTGTTCTCTGTTACTCTTTATATTTTTTTTATTTTAAATGATTTTTTTGTTTGATTTAAAATGATTTTTATTCATTTTGTGTGAAATTGCGCGTCAAAAATAGTGTTTGTTATTACTTTTCCGCACACACCTAGTGTGTAAGGTAAAGTATTGGAATCGGTCGAAAAATTAACACCCATAAAAAATGTGTTTTCTGGGTGTTTTTGGGGCCAGGGAACACGAATCTAGCGTTTTTTCGATGTCCGAATGTATGTGCGTACCCTGTACCCTGTACCCTGTACCCTGTACCCTGTACCCTGTACCCTGTACCCTGTACGCTGTACCCTGTACGCAAAAATTTGTTAACACGATAACTTTCAAACAAGAAAAGTAATTCAAAATCTGACTTCACAGGATGATTGGGGGTGCCGAGGAATAGAAACCATTAGATTTTGAGCGACTTTGGTTGACAGGGTAAAGTGTCATGTCTGGTGTGATGCCCATGTCCATCCATGGGAAAAATTCAAATTTTCTTTCAAAAGTGATATTTAATGTATTCTTAAACACTCAAAAATGTGTATTGGGGGGTTTTTGGGTACGAGAAAACCGAATATGACCTTAGTTTTGCGATACAATCAACTTTCGAAACACTTTTCATACAAAAAATTCAAAAAATTTGGATTTTTGTATGGAAGCCATGCCTGTATGATATCGTAATGAGCTGAAACTTTGCACTGGTTATTTTTATCACACATAAATACTATTCCGAGAGTTTGAAGACATTTCAACGAATATTAGGGGCACCTCCCGAACAATATTTTGGATTTTTCGCTCTAAAACGAAATTTTGTATGGGAAGTACCCATTTTGTGAAAAAAATAACCTCTGCAAATTTTCACATGATTACGATATCGTATAGGCATGGCTCCGATACAAAAACTCCCATCTTTAGTAGTTTTTGTAAGAAAAGTGCTTCGAAAATTATTTTTATCTAAAACTAATGTCAGATTTAGTTTTCTTTCATGTCGTGGATCACAGTGCGGAAAAGTTCATCTTACGGATGTAAGACATTTTATGTTTTCATCAAAATATATATTTTTTTATTGTGCATTCGAAGTGAATGTGTGTTAGCTTTACTTTGTGTACATTTTTTCTAATGTAGTGTAAAGTTCCATCGTGCATGAAATTTTGAAATCGAATGATTTTGTTTACTTTTGGGACTGTATGATTTTTAAAATGTATTAATGAATTACAATCGACTGGCGATTTCATTGTATATATGAGGAATCACCAAATTCGATTTTTGAGACACACATTTTTTTTTCCTCTCGTATTTTGGTATCTCAAGCGGATTTGTTACATTCAATTGCACATTTTAAATAACATTCGATCATGAAAGTGAATTAAACAGTCAATTTTTAAAATTTAATTGGAATTTTTTTTTTGTTCAATTTGGCCTATACTGACTGTGACTGTATATTTACACATTTAATGTGAAATTTTAAAATTGAATTGTTTTACGCACTTTTATGATTGAATGTTGTTTAAAGTGTGACAGTAAATGTAACAAAGCCGTTTGACCAACAAAAATACTAACGGAAAAAAATTTGTGTACGAAAAGTTGAAATCGAATGATGCCCTTTTGTCATACAAATGGACAGTCATGAAATCGAACTTTTTCAAACAATTTTTTTTCTTTTGATATTTTTGTTGCAAAAAGGGCTTTGTCATATTTATTGATATATTTTAAATAACATTTAATCGTGAAAGTGAAATATTAATTCAATTTCAAAATTTCATTTTTTTTGTTCCATATAGCAAAATGTAAACATATATTAATTTCATATGATGCGTCATACGCGCGCGCTTATATTAGGGTATTTTTTTTCCGTAAATTGACTTTTTGCGGTTTTTTGACTTTTGATTCAGAGATAATCTGATCGAGAATTTTCAAATCTGATGATTAATTTGAATTGAGCATATTTCGTTCATTTTTATACAATGTTATGAATACATTTGGGCTGAAGTTTTTCCGACTTTTGGTTTTTTAATTTTTTTCAAAGCCAAACAGCCAAATAAATATTGGTTGTATCGATATTAATGTCGCTACTTCAAATTAAGTGTAGCTTCGCATGTGAAACATATTACATTTTGTAGATTACATATTCACGTTAACTGTTGTAGATAATTTTACACAACTTGTACATTTTTGTAGTGTAATCGATGTTTTGAAATTTGACTTCGACTGGAATTTGCCTACCCATTCATTTTGTTGTTGTTCGATTTTTAGCTATCGTTTTGGAAATGGCAAACTACGACCGATTGTTGAGCGCGTTCAAACAGAAGTCAGAGGAGAGAGGCGTGCCACCAGAAGAGGTGGGGGATGAAGATGTTTTGGCTGACCAATTGGTGGAAGTTATTGTGAAGTCTCGACAAACGGAAGCGGACCCAGATAAAAATATGGAATTCGAAAACCATATGCCAATTTTTTCTTCTGCCGGCAAAATTGTACATCCGAACCAAATTGACCACTCTTTCGAAACTTTGGATTATATTTTAGGTTCAGATGATGAAAGTGACGATGAAGACGAAACTGAAGATGTGGCCAAAAAGGACTATGAAGTATCGGATGAGGAGGACCATGGACATGAAATCTACCCAGTGGAAAAGCGGAGAGCAATCGTCGAGTACTGGTGGAATGATGGACACAAGCACAGCTTTAATCACGTGCAGCAAAAATACAAAAAACTAACGAATCAGAATGTATTATACAAGTGGAAACGTCGGCTCGATCACAGTAATATCTATTCCATCCTATTTTTAAAACTTTACATTCCCATCATTTCTTTCTCATTATTTATACAATACGATCTGTCAATGTATTTCAGCACTTAAACGGGAAAAATGGAAGCAGATAAATCAATACGTGAAGGAAAAATTCGATGACGCTCGAGCCAAGCGCCTGCCAGTCAATGATTCCATTCTTAAGGATTGGGCAATGGAGAAGAATCAAACGGTAAATGTTATTCATTATTATTTACCCAAGTTTTTTTTTTTGAAATTGGCTATTATTTGAAATTTCAAAATGACATTTTGAAATGACCTGCAGTGTATATTGTAACGATTACTAATCAATTATCAATTTATCTATTTGTTAATTGGGCGCAAAAGTGGAAGAAATTGCATCGCATCGTTAGCCGTAAAGCAACACGCGTGGTCTCGGTCAGAAACGTCGCAGAAGCTCCCCAGGTAAGAGAGTCAGCTGTTGATTTTGTAAATAGAATTAGGGCACTTGTTTTACATTATGGCGAACAACATGTCTACAATACTGATCAATCCGGGTTTCAAATCGAACTTTATTCCGGTCGCACGCACGAAGTAAAGGGCACGCAACAAATCGAGGTGGCATACGAACAGGCTAATTCGGCTACGCACTCGTACACTATTCAACCTACATTTTCGGCCGATGGCCGTTCAATTTCTCCCCTTTTCGTTGTTTTGCCTTAATCAGGCGGTGAATTCGGTGTACGCGTTGTAGAGACAATGTTTAAACATCCTGTTCTCTATATTGTAGCCTCGAAAAATGGTGCAGTTACCAAACCACTTATTAGAGACTGGTATCGTGACATTTTTTACCGTAAATGCGGCGCAAAATGTTTACTTCTGGTTGACTCTCTCCCAACATATAGAGACCAAGAATACTTTGATCAAGTCAAACCGGATAATATCGAATGTCAGCTAGAAGTAATTCCACCTCATACAACAGGACAGGTCCAGCCCTGCGATGTAGGAATTTTCCGTTCATATAAGAGTTTTCATAAAGCTCTTTCGGAAAAGGCGCGTCACAATTGCCCCGGTGTAAGCGTTCATCTCCGTGATAATGTCTTGAGGCTCATAGCTTCTACCCACATTCAAATGAGCGCACCCATTTTCAAAGACTTCGTTCGCCATTCCTTTGTACAATGTGGGTACATAGAAAGGAAGGAGCAAGAGGGCGATGTTCGGTTCTTCGATCCAATGCATTATTGTTTTGGCAGAGATGTTAGAAAGAGCAAATGCTCTAAGGACACCTGTGATTCAATTTTGTAAATATAAAACATAGCGACCTTTTCGACTTGATTGTGTTCTTGGCCAAATTAATCTTTAACGCTTATAAAATATATTATATGGATCAGTTTTGATATACATTCTGCTCGCCATTTTAGTTCCAAAGTTGTTTTGCATGCCTTGCTTTTATATTGATTTTCTAGTCAAATTAACTTGTGATTGATATGTACGCACATATTATGTAAGTCCTTAAAATTTCCACCGAAACTAATTTTTCTTTTCAAGCAGGCTTTAATGTCGCCAAACTGAAGCATTTTTTTCTTATTAACATTTTCATACCGTATTTTTGATATTTGCTTTGACTTTTTTTAGCTTGTATTGTATATTTTGCTGATTATTATTTGCTTTTGCTATTTTTTGTAAATAAGATTTAGAAAATTTAACGTAATTTAAGTCACTGTAAAATAAAAAGTAACATAATTTAATGCACTTTATTATAAGAAACTAGCAACTACTCGCGCGCTTCGCGCGCTCGTAGCAGCTACCTCATGCAAATAATATATTGAAAAAAACTGTTTCTTTCAAATTGGACGGTTACTCGCTCGCTTCGCTCGCTCGTAACCTTATTCTTTTTTCTTAACGGTAGTAAGACGAACTTTTCCAACTCAGCAATAGCAATGTACGTATAGATTGTGATATGTAAATGAAAACATGAGATGTTGATATTGAAATTTAGTTTTTGGAGATTTTATTCTAATACTTTTTTATATACAATGTTTTTGGTTTTTTTGTTTGGCGCATAAACAACCAAATTATCAGGTGCGCCAACCCGTGCACATCCAACATATAGTTGACCATGCGCAAAACATGGATTTCTTAAATTTAATCCTGCAATTTTTAGTGTTTGGCCCTGTGCTTTGTTTATTGTCATAGCGAAGGCCAGTCGTACTGGAAATTGTAAACGTTTGAATTCAATAGGTGACTCCGTAGATATAATTGGAATTCTGGGTATAAGCACATCTTCTCCTTTGTGTTTTCCATTCATTATCGTTGCTACAATTAAATTCTGTGTCAAACTTTTGATTGCAACTCTAGTTCCATTGCACAGTTTTGGTGGATCCAAATTTCTTATGATCATTAAAGTTGCACCAGTCTTCAATGATAATACATGTGGTGGCATTCCTATTGGTTCCAACGAATTCAAAAATTCAATTGGATAATTAACACTTTCACATTCGTTCGTAACTGTGTCAATGGATTTGAATTTTGCTGTTGAATCTGGAATTCGCTGCAGTATTTGATGATTTATTTGATTTACGTCATCATTTTTCGGTGCTAATATGGCGCGTTCATATAACCAATCATGATTTTTGTAGTTATTTGAAATATTAGGATAAACACTATTGATCATTTCTTGAAGAGAAGACTGCATTCGACAAAAATTCGCTGGAAACGATATTTCATTCGTATTTGGGTCAGTTGGATGCTTTCCATTGCCTATATTCAACAGTTGTTTTGAGAATACTTTTGCCGATGAATCGTTGTTTAAGTGTATACGCATGTTTGTTTCTAGTTGCATTTTTTCTACATGCTGCCACAGGTATGATGATTTTAGGCAGGCATTTATTTCATCTGCAGGCGTTGACCGTGGAATAACAGGCAATATTTGTCGAAAATCGCCTGCTAGTAATACGATTATTTTTCCCATTGGATGATCGTTCCCCTTCAAGTCACGTAGAGTACGATCTAACGCTTCGAACGACCTTTTATGTGCCATTGAACATTCATCCCAAACAATTATTTTACACATTTGTAAAACTTTTGCCATGCCTGTAAGAGTAAATCATTTATTGTTTAAATTGTTTCGCATGATTGTAATTCTATATTCATACCTGAATTTTTACCAATGTTACACGTGGGTGTCTCATTTTGATTATAATTTAATGGCAATTTAAATGTTGAATGTGCTGTTCTTCCACCATTGAGCAATGTTGACGCTATATGATTTGAAAAATAGCATAGATATTATAATTTACATAAACGTAAGATTTCATTAGTATAGACAAATAATGGTTTACCTATTCCTGATGATGCAACAGCGACCGCTATGTCTTCCTCTGATCGAACTTTTGCCAGAATCAAGTTCAATAGGAATGTTTTGCCTGTGCCTCCTGGAGCATCAAGGAAAATGATTCCGCCGTTATCCTTTGCAATTTTTTGCATCACCATTTCATAAGCTCGTCTTTGATCTTCATTCAATAATTTCTCATGGTTCTCAACGTATTCTCGTTGCTCATATACGTTGTATTGTTTTTCACGCATGAGATCTCTATTCGTCAAATTTGATCGGTTACACATTGGTGCTGGTAATCCCAATTGAAATAGAGTTTTATTATTGATCGAAATGCATTTTTCCTCCAATAAGATGAGTGCCTCGTTGAAAATTTCATCCGAAAATTGAACATCTATATTAGGATGCAGGATACGGGTTTTTCGTAGAATGTCCTCACTGAGACTCTCTTTATGCTTATCCCATAAACCTTTTGGATCAGACGGTGCGCAGGTTGTTATGATGATTGCAAATAAATTACGTATCTGGCGTGGATGCGATGTGAGTGTTGCTTCTTCCAATGCCTTATCCCAATGATCATCATTTTCCAGTAGACCAAGTTTAAGGCAAGCTTCTCTGTTTGTTTGACATAGCTCTCCATTCACAGTTCTTAAATCCTCAAATGATGTTGGTCCCTTCACTGTATGTAAAAGCATTCTTAGGAAATAGCATTCAGCATTGTTTGGATGAATGGTATACACTCTACCCAATGCACTACTTGCGAAAATTCCAGCGTATTCGGGATTTCGAGAACCTTAAAGAAGATTTATTCTTTTTTAATTATTATCTCACAATTAGTGGTTGACAAAAACATTTACGTACCTTGTTTTCTTCTGAAAAATTCATTTTTTTTATCATCCCAAGTATAGTATTTGGCCACTTCAGAATACAACAATGTTTTCGCAAATGCGTCACTCCGGCAAAGTTGGAAAAATGCTGTTAATGTGGTGTTTTTCGGATTTGTGGCTCGTTCTTGTGCATTTTCTTCGGTAAAATATACACGTTGACCATTTTCCAGGTGAACGGATAGATGCATAACAGATGGATATCGTTCGTGAATATTAAAACCAAGAATTCGCCAGACTGCTTCATTACTGCTAATGTAACGTCCCATTTGATATTGAGATATTTCGTCATTTGCGTTTCCGTTGGAAAGTCCAAAAACTGCCATATCACTGCCCTTATGGACATACTTCAATATGTATTTGATGGATTTTACTGAATTGCAGTATTCAACATTGATATGTGCATTGAACATTTTCGATAATAGGGGATTGTATGGTACAATCCACCTATTATCAACAGTGACGTCAATATTTTTCACTTTGATAACGCATGCATGGCCTCCATCATCTGGTTTACGACGTCTGTACATTGGATATCCATCAGAACCTGTTTGTGTCTCTTGTATCAGTTCACGTGGATACTTTTTGGTACACTTTCCATCCTTCATGCAAGGTGAGTTCGGATTCCATCGCCCACATGGTCCGTGAATCATATTTTTTCTCACAATTTCAAATAGAACGGGATCTTCCTGTGGATTTGGTAGCTCAGCGGAAATCACATTGTCAATTTGAATTGGAGTTATTTTGTTTTTCAACCAAATCAATATATGAGCATGCGGAAGACCTCTTTTTTGCCACTCAATCGAATACATCCAGCATTTCACTTCTCCGAAAATTTGGCTTTTAATGATGACATCCATGAATTTTATTAGCTTTTGTTTGAAAACTCGAGCTATTATATCGTGTCGATCAGATGGATTTTGTCCCGGTAGAAGTAGCTCTTCGATTTCTTTCCATTTCGGGTTGCAAGTAAATGTAATGAATAAATCTGGCGTACCTTCTTTTCGAACATATGTCAGCCCATCTTGAGCATATTCATGCATATGTCTTGGACTTCCCATAAACGAAGATGGAAGAATAACGGTTTGTCCAATATCGGCTACATTTCCATCTTTTGCTACGGCATCCCTCAAATGAATATAACTTTCCACCCGAAGCTGTTTTTGATTTAAGCGGATGAACAGCAAACGTTCACTTTCCATCTTGGCGAACATATCAACGATGAATTGGTTGAAAAGCTGTCGACACTGTAAGATGTGAGTTGATTGATTGGCTCTCAACATCATACGATATGCATAAAAATCCATACATGTAATCTATAGAATAATGAATTAAATTTAACTTTGTCATTACTTTACACCAATTGAGTACCTTTTTTCCAGTTGGCTTTTCTGTGCTGGGATTAATTCGCTTCATTTGAAAGTGGTATCCATCTTCTCCTTGCCAGAATAACAATGGATATTGAAGTGCATCGTACCATCGGTGTGTTTCAGCCACGCGTTGTAAGCCTGAATCTCGTTTTTGAATAACAATATCTCGCTTTTCAAACTCAGTTCCAACTATAACTATTGCAACTTCGTCAATCGTTGGGGCGTTGTATCGTCGTTCATGCTCTCCATGTGGCACTTTATCTGCTCTTATCATGACTTTGCTTTCATTTAAAGGCATTTGTTCCATTGCCACTTTGAACGACTGAATCAAATGGTTGTGCTCATGGAATAATACTTGTAAATTTGCAACAATTTCACGTTTCATTCCTTGAATAATAGCACAACGTTGATCAATCTGCTTTTCATTATCACCCATGAAATAAATCTGAAGAAATTTTGAATCTTCTTCGGGTACAGGCAAAAGTGAACCGATTGTATGGTACACTTGTCCTTGAACTTTGAATGTGGGCATGAATCCATTGAAATTTTCAATTTTTGATGCCCCGAACGATGTCATTTGAAAGCATGAATTGTACTTCCGAATGTTTTGTTGGAAGTGTCTTGATAATGGATCAGTACCCGATACAAACGTTCGAAGTGGTTCAGGTGGATCATTCAATGCTGGCAACACAACTTTTCCATTTGAACAACACATTCCGGGTGATTCTTTATGAAATTTAAGTGCATGACAGTTCAAACAGAGACTATCCATTTTTCCAATTGAAACATTTGGATGCGAGCTTAATGTATGAAAACACAATAACACATATTTGATTTATCAAAATAGATTACTACGGCGAACATATACGACAAAAAATAGCAAACACAAACCTATAATCAATCTGTTTGTCATATTTGAATGCTTCATTGTTCAAATTTTTCCAAACAGATTTCCTGGATGCTACTGCTCTCTCGCGGTTTAATTGTAGGCGAACTTCACGTTGAACAGATGTTTCAGTTGCTCTTGAATGGTGATTTCGTAAACTGTTTGCTACAAGACGCACGTTACGTTGAGATAATGTTTCGACTGCTCTTAATTCACTTCTTCTTAATCTATCAGCTTCTAGGCGAACTTCACGATTATAAACAGTTTCATTTGCTCTTGAATTACTTTTTCTTAATCTATCAGCTTCTAGGCGAACTTCACGATTATAAACAGTTTCATTTGCTCTTGAATTACGCGTTTGAAAACGTTTTGATACTAAACGATGTACGTGATTGTATGGCGTTTCGTTGGCTCTGTTTGTTTTTGATTTTATGGCCTTCAATGTATTTTTTCCAATAAATGATTTCTTTTTTAAAGGCATTTTTCAAACTTAACACTTTTCGCACTTCTCTTAAAACACTTTGGACACTTCGTATCTTGTTAAACTGAATGATTTGACAGTAAAAAAAATACATTTTTCATATGAAATTAAATGCATAGCTAAGTCGATTTTCAACTACAACAATGAAAATCACAGAAATATATCCAATGAAAACGTGATCGAAATGTGACGAAAAAAGATTTTTTGAAAAGATGACCTAGTTCAACATTCAATAATAACAAAAATAACGACATTGCTATCATGTATTCATTACACACATATTTGAATTTTTTTACAACTAACATATAATACAAAAAAATATTTAATGAACATCTCAATAAGTATGATGTTAGACCATGATGTACTGACTTGTCCGACCTCAATAACAGTGTTAAATGATGTTAGACCACGATGTACCGTGATGTAAGACCTCAATAACCGTGTTAAATGGTGTTAGACCATGATGTCCGACCACAATAACGGTGTTAAATGACGTTATACCACGATGGACCGTGATGTACGACCTCAATAATCGTGTTAAATGGTGTTAGACCACGATGTACTGTCATGTCCGACCTCAATCACCGTGTTAAATGGTGTTAGACCACGATGGACCATG
>NW_022198210.1:114606-147348 GCF_009176525.2 Contarinia nasturtii | reverse complement strand
CACCGTGTTAAATGGTGTTAGACCACGATGGACCATGATGGCCGACCAAAAAAACTGTGTTAAATGATGTTGAAATCTCTTAATCGTCAAAATTTTTCATTTTAAACCATTTACCACGGTCTATCATGGTCGGCAATCATGGTTAACACGGTTTACCACGGTCCATTCTCGCCTTTTTGACAATAAAAAGTACGATAAAAATACGGTTTTTTGACCATAATGGCCGTGTTAAACCACGATGGCCGACCATGATGGTGCCTATGTTCACCGCCGGGCCAAGACCTTTCCAACGGTACCACTGTTATCCGGATCGGTTGAGGCGTTTGGACGCCAACCCGGAACACACAGACAGACATACATACATTCACTTTTATATATATAGAAAAACTAGCTTTACTTTGTCTGTCAGCAGCCAGTTAAGACAGACTGGAGCTTGCTTAATTTCAAAAAATTAATCACTTCTTGTTATTTTTCATTACAGATTGAGGACAAAATGACAACAAATTAGTTTTTTAATATCAAATTATATCACTACTACATAAAATAAATGAATTTTGAAACTAATTTGAATGAAAAAATGAAGAAAATCCACAAAAATGCATTTTTTTACTTATCAACCCGAATTCAAGGTACAAAGGGGGGTTTGGGGGATTCGAAATGTATGGGGTTCTAGGGGTAATTTTTCATGGGGAATCCAAATCTGCAGTTAATTTTTGGGTCTAAAGGGGGTTTTGACCTCATTTTAAGCAGTTGTTTAAAAAATTCGAAAATTTTGCAGGGGGACCCCTCTTGGGGGTGATGGGAGGGGATGGGCAATGACCTAAATGAAATGTACGGATAAAATTAGCCATAGTTGGCCATACATTTGAGTGTGAAATTCCGCACCCAAAAAGTGAAAAATCGACTTTTTATCATTTTACCCTAATGGGGGGGCTCTGAATTTTTGGGAGACTTGAGGTGAATGCGCTCGGGACGAATATCATTTTTAGGGTAATTTGGCATGCTGATTCCGAATTTGGAGGTTTCGAGTGAAAAAATCATATTTTGGGGATTTTTGACCCCTCGGCCCCCCTGGGGGTGGGGGGACTTGAAGGGCAGGGGTCATAAAAAATTTCTCTCGTCATTCTGAACAACTTTGTAGTACATTATTTTTTGATCCGACCAAATTTTAATATGGTGGGGTACTCCCCTGCCCCCCCTACTTCGATTGCGCCTCCCTTATTTTCACAAACTTATTTTTTCGGCACTTCACATCGATCTATATAAGTGAAATTGATAACTTTTTGTGACACTTTGGGTACTTTACTGGTTAGACTTGGGCCTAAAAATCGGTGAAATTTTCAAAAAAATCCTTGAGCTTGTTTTCGAGATAATGTACGTCATGTGTCCGGCCGAATTGTAACTTTTTGGTTTTTGGCCAATTTGGCCACCCCACATTGAAATTTTTGGACCGCAAATGACACTGAAATGACGGATGAGGAGAAATTCTGTGAAGGGCATTTCGTCAAAGCAGCAAAACGAGATGAAAATGGGCGATTCATCGTATCCATGGCATTTAAAAACAATAGTCAACCTGATTTGGGTGATTCAAAGAAAACCGCTTTAGCTATGTTATTTCAGTTGGAGAAGCGTTTCAAAAAAATACCAGAGCTGAAAAAACTTTATGCTGACGTGATTCATGATGAAATTAAAAATGGATATTTGAAATTGGTTGAAAAAACTCCACTGAATGCACATTATATTCCACATCATGCAGTATTTAAGGACAGCACTACTACGAAACTAAGAACAGTTTACAACGCTTCGCAAAAAACTACGAACGGTAAATCGTTAAACGAGCAGTTGGCGATCGGTAAAACAGTACAGTCAACAATGTTTGAATTAACATTACAATGGAGAACGCACAAAATTTCGTTAATCGCTGACATCGAAAAGATGTACAAACAAATTAAGTTGGATGAAAATCAACAGCATCTTCAAATGGTGCTATGGCGAGATTCAGAACATGAAAGAATCAAAGAATATAAGATGACAACAGTCACCTTTGGCTTTTCAGACTCACCGTATTTGGCCATCAGATGGTTAAAAGCATTGGCTGAGTCAGTTGCTGAGAAATATCCATTGGCAGCACACGTGATTAAAAACAATTTTTATGTCGACGATCACACTGGAGGTGCTCCAACAGAAGAAAAAGCCATTGAATTGTACAAGCAATTAAAGGCAGCATTTTTAAGTGCGGGCTGTAATTTGCGGAAATTTATTTCCAATTCAAACGTAGTGTTACAGCACATTCCTGAAAATGACAGAGAATTGAACATCGACCGAACAGTAAAAGTTTTGGGAATCGTTTGGAACCCACAAAGTGACAATTTTGAATTCAAACTCAACATTTGCTTAGAAACTAGTTAACGTGAATTAATAATTTAACATGTAAATTACATCTGGAATTTATGTTATGGACGGAATGGAATTTGATATAAAAATGAAGTTGGTAATAAATCTTATTCTATGAACATATTGCTTATTGTGCGTTTTTTGGCAGTTGACATTTGAAATTTGATCGTGCTTAATTTAATTGTGACTACGTGTAACAATAACAAGTGAGATAATTTAAGAATGTAAGTTTAAACTAATTTTGGTATTTCAAAATACATAAAATGCTAATAACGATAAATGAATTTGTTTAATTTAGGTCTGAACGATATGTGCTGCTAATTTATTATGTGGCTTGTGATCCGCCGGCTAATATGCCCGTTGGTGGTCGAGCAATCTATAGTGAGTCGATGTAATTTTGAAAAATTTTAGTATGCGGTTTTAATGTCTTTTCATTTCAGCTGATACGAATCGATTCGGCGCTGTCATAATCATAGAAGTCATTTTTCGAGCCTTGACGAATGAAGATCTGCTGGGGATTGATCAAGGTGGTAAGTTGTGATCGAAAAGGTTTAAAAGAGGAATTGTCAAAACTCCCCAACATTTATGTGTGCGTGAACATGATATGTTTTTATACGAATGAATAAAGGTTGACATATAACCAACTTCATGGTAGTGCTATGAATTAAATTTTGTGAATTAATGGAAATTGTGAAAATTAAATAATAATAAAATGTTTATTAAAATATTGTTAGTACAAAAAATGTTTAAAAATTTATTTTATTCTAAACAGATTAAAAAATTCCAAGATAATTAGCTCATTTTTCGAAATATCATAGAATTTTCAAACATTATTTTCATTCCGAATCTACTAGTAGCATGAAGTTGGTTATGAATGGTTCGGTCGAACAGCTGTTTTTTGACATTTTGTTTTGTTTGTGTGTGAGTAAAAGAGTATAAGAAACTGCGTTAGGGACTTTATAAAGGCATTTGACATTACCTCTTTGACGTTTCCTCATTCTGCTTGCTATATTTTAGTTCGTCGGATTCATTTGCAAGGTAGAAATGTTGATGGTGCTCGCATGAATCAGTCCGTGCGTCGTCGTGTGATTTCAGAGGCTTGGTGGCGACGTAATCGCATTGCTCGTAGGCAACCTGAACCTGCCGGTGTTTGGGCCGAAGCCATTGATGCTGGATCGGATGCTACAAGAATACCTGATGACGAGATAATGGTTTTGATGTCTCGTATACGTGAGCAGTATGGTGATCGTAATCGACGTAACGATCAGCAATGATTTTTTGTTAATGAGTTGTCAGTTTTAATTTGAATAAACGATGACTATTTTCGAATTTAATTTTGCTTTTCTTCCATCGATGATTTTTCTGGTCATTTTCTCGTTTCTGATTACTGTTGTATGAAAATGAACACCTGATTTACCGTTGGGGATAGGTGATCATGATGAATTTGTTCGCCGGTGTTGATTAACGGTACTTTTCTGTGACATAACGCGGGTAGATCGAATTACAGTTTTTGTTTATATTAGCTTTCCTCATTGTGATTTGTGGAATTGTGTTGAATTTGTTCAATTAAAATGCTTAAATATAAAAGATGAATATGTAAGTAGTAACTAAATTATATTTTGTTGGGAAGTTTTGGTTTTAAATGTATTCCAGTGTCAAATAAAGGAAAAAATAAAAAGGAAAAATGAAAATGTGGTTAATTAGTGTCTTAAAATCTAAGTGTATGTGTATTTTTGTTTTTTATCTCAGGGCTCAGCGTGTAACCATTTCTTTTGTGAATCGTGCCGGTGATAATGACGAGTTGGTAATTATGATGCCAGCTGGAAGTCGAATTCGGGATGTGGCCTGGGGCCAAGGTAATTTTTTGTCTTTTGTACCCAACCAATTTGCTTATATCCAATTTTGATTCAATTGATCTTGTTATTCTTCAGCTGATCGTGGATATCATGCGAATCGATGTCGAGTGGAGAGAATCGACGAACACAATATTATGCACAATGGGCATGGGTATATCCGATGGGATTTCGTCGGTGCAGCTGCTCAAGGTGGAGCTTCACAACATCGCGATGCGCCACCGCGTTAAGAAGACGTTATGCGAGCCACTGGTGGTAAGTTGAATTTTGTTTTATGTGTTTTTGTGTTGATTCCGCCTGATTTTAGTTTGTCGTCTTTCAGGTTCCAATGGTATTGTGAGCAGTCGAATACGCGGTGTCAATGGTACGACCATCGATCCCGTCATTGAGCATGATGAAGAACAAACCGTAAGCGTTGTTGGTGGTCAACTTGTTGGTCATCGACGTGCAAGTAAGTATCCGTCTTGTGTTTTTCATGTTTTCGTCTTGACCAAATGATTTAGATTATATAATAATTTTGTTGTTATCTTTCCCTCCTCAGATCCCACCGAAACATGGCATGATCTGGTATTTGATGATGATTGGTGGTGTGCCTAGGGTGCTAGTACTCCCGATGAGGATCCAGTTGACGTGATAACTGGAATACTGGATGGATTAAATCGACGTGATAGAAGTAATCGTCGTCGTCATCGTGGTAGTCGAAGTAATCGCGGCAATCGTGGACAACGTGATGGAATACCGCCTCCGGAATTGCCCTGGTGGCGACGTGGTAGCTAATGTGATAAAAATTGTATGCTGTAGTTGGTAAAATAAATTTCCACAATTTTTATATGAACGTTTATTGATGTTTCTTCATTTCTTATCGGCGACTTTTTTTGTTCAATTGGCAATCGGTGTGTTCTGCATGACTTTCATTTTTCATTCCAACAGCTTTTACTTTTCTCTTCGGTCGTCGTGTTTTTTCTTCGCTTCTGGCTCGTTTTTTCAGTTTTATTCTGAGTTTTTGTCTAAGCCCGTTTTTACAGTTCCATTTGACGGTTCTGTCATACTGACAGTAAACTTATTCAGTTCCGATAAACGCGTCACGTGTTAGCTGTGATTTTTCGTTGTGTATATTTTTTGTTTCTCGTAACGCCGAAAACAAATGATGGATTTAGTAGAAGTCGAGTATTTGGAGCCAGGCAGTGCTGTGAAGACGTTGACCATTGAATTGCCCACTACTGCTATTATTCAACGCGTATGGGCCTCAGGTTATTTTGTTTCTCTTCTGTGTTTCTTCTTTTTCTAATTTTTTTTTTTTCAATTTTAAGTCCGGATGTGCGTGATGATGTTAATCCGGCTTTGTTGGAGCACATTCTTCGTAGGGCCCTCACTGAAGCGGCTGATGCCTGTCGACAAGGATTGCGTGAAGGTTTACAAGCAAGTTTCGCCGAGCTTCGTGAGTTGGTTTTTTTTTTTCTTTTTCGTTGTTCTTTCATTTGTCCGCTTATGTTTCCGTTTCTCCCAGATGGTGAAATTTCTGCTCGACTGGATTCTATTTTGGCTCATGAACGTAGTTCCAGTGATTCCGATTCCGGGCCGGCGGGTTTAGGGATACCCGTTGAAGGTGAGTTGGTTTGCCTGTCTGTTGTTGTTTCGATTTTTGATTTCTTTCCTCTTCCCCTTTTTTTTATATCTCCATCCGTTAGATGGTCCCGATGTCTCCAGCGATGATGGTGACAAGGAAAATACATCCGCTGGTGCTCTTCCTGCTATTGGTAAGCGTTTTGTCAGGCTTCTCTTTTTTTTCGTTTATTTATTTGTTTTTCTTTTCTCCCCTTTCAGTTGTTGCTCCGGTCGAGCGTGTGGCTCCGTTATTCCAGCCGGTACGTGTTGTGTCACGTTGTATTCTTTTCCTCTTTTGTTTTCGTTGTAATTATTTTCTCTTCTTTTGTTTTCAGTCTACATTTGAAATGTCCGAAATGGTGTTGAATGCCGTTGATCCATTTGCTGAGCGTCGCCAGAATGTGCGCGGCATCCCAGAAGGGTGCGCCCGGCGCGGTGGGAATTACGCCACTCGGTCCCCTTATGGTGATCGCTTACGCCAGCGCCGCAAATTTAACAAAAACACAAATTAAGAGGGATTGTATCTCCGTTTTAAGTGATTTTTTCTTCTCAATAAATTTCTTTTGATCTCAACTCATTTGCATTGTGTTTTATTTTGGTTTTGGTTTGTGTCTTTCCTTTCTCTCTTTTTTTGTGTGTATATGGTTGGATTTGGGTGGCGAAAAAAAATTGTAATTTTGAATTGCAAGGTTTACTTATGTGTTCAGATGGTTTATGGTATTGCTATCTGTTCGTTTTACTTTAAATTTTTTCTTAGAATTAAGTTTGAATTTTTTTGTGTGGGTTTTCTATACTTTACATGTTAAATTCCGATTTTACATTCATGTGTTGGTTATAGCGTTTTTTGACATTTGGTCGTTTCACATTTGACAAAAATGTTGGTTTTTCGGTTTTCTAATGGTTTCGGTTTTTTTAAATTGTAAGAGCCAAAAATGTCTTTATATGGCTTATGGTATTACCATTTATCCATTTTTGTGAAAATAAATGCTTACCAGTAAAGTGCACAAAGTGTCACAAAAAGTTATCAATTTGACCCAAATCGGAGGGCAAGGGTTCATTTTTATATTATTTTGACCCCCGCCCTCCGAACTGGGTCATTCAGGGCGGCCAAAACTATATGCCAATGGAAACTACATTGATATGCGTAACTTTCATGGGGAGAGACACGTATGCCCCTTTAAGTCATAAGGGGTGACTATCCCATTGTGAAGTCACAATGAAATGGGGTATTTTCACTTTTCGACCCGAATTGAAGGTTCAAGTTAAATGGAGTGGAACATAGGTCAAGGGAGATTGAGAATGTATGGGGCCTATAGGTAATTTTTCACGAGGAATCCGAATATGTAATTAATTTTGGGGTAAAATGGGGTATGGACCCAACTTTCGTAAATTTTCTAGGGGAACCCCCCTTGGGGGTGATGGGAGGGGATGGGTAATGGCCTAAATGAAATGTGCGGATAAAATTAGCTATAGTTGGCTATACATTTGAGTGCGAAATTCCGCACGCAAAAAGTGAAAAATCGACTTTTTATCATTTTACCCTAATGGGGGGCTCTGAATTATTGGGAGACTTGGGGTGAATGGGCTCGAGACGAATATTATTTCTAGGGTATTTTGGCATGCTGATTCCGAATTTCGAGGTTTCAGGCCGAAAAAATCATACCTTGAGGGGTTATGACCCCCCGACCCCCCTAGGGGGTGGAGGACTTGGAGGGCAGGGGTCATAAAAAATTTCTCTCGTCATTCTGAACAACTTTGTAGTACATTATTTTTGATCCGACCAAATTTTGACATGGTGGGGTATTCCCCTGCCCCCCCTACTTCGATTGGGCACCCCCTATTTTTACAAACTTATTTTTTTGGCACTTCACATCGATCTGTATAGGTGAAATTGATAAATTTTTGTGACACTTTGTGCACTTTACTGGTTAGAATTAGATTTGACACAATTTTTTTGATTTCGTGTATCGCTTCTTATGATTCCTGTGTTAATTTGAATTTCGCGCTGGTGTGTTGTTTGAGGTTCTGACATTGATATTTGACATTTGACAAATATATATTGTTTCTTTTGGTTTTGTGTGGTTCGAATTTTTTGTAAGGTTTGAAAATGTGTTTAATGGTTAGTTGCGGTACTACCATTTATCCGTTTTTATGAAAATAAATGCTTAGAATTAAATTTGACACAAATTTTTTTCGTTTCGTGTATGGTTTTCTATGCTTCGTGTGCAAAGTTAACCTTTGTCTGCTGTGTTGTTTGGGTTTTCGACATTGACATTTGACGTAAAATGTTGATTTTTTCGTTTCTTTTTTTGTATTGTAAGGTCCAAAAATGTGTATAATGGTTAGTTGGTACTACCATTTATTCATTTTTTCAAAAATAAATACTTAGAATTGCGTTTGACACAAATTTTTTGATTTCGTGTGTGGCTTCCTATACCTCGTGTGTTAATTTGAATTTCGCGCTCGTGTGGTGTGTATAGGCGTTTTGACATTTTTTGACAGTTGTGTCAGAAAGCATAATGGCCGCTCCGACGCTTTCGGTGTGTCATTAGTGCATTGTTTACGTTCTGAATAGACGCGTGTTTGTGTTTTTTCCGGTTTTTCTCGTCAGCTGTAATAATTTAAAGGTGAAAATGAGGTGAGTTTCGTTTTATTTTTGTATTTTTTCGTCGTTATTTTTCGTGTTGTGAAAATTTGTGTGTGTTGGTCCGTGAATTAATTTATTTTGTGTTCTTTTCCCTTCAGTGGTGCTTCGGGATTTACTGTTGTAGGCATTTTGGGCGTCGATGGCTTTATTCGCGATGTGCCGATTCCGTTGGCAGAAGGCGAACGCACCGTTCGTCTCGTTGATTGGGATGGGACCGTGCTTTTCCGTATGTTTACTTGTATAGTTGTTTTGTTTTGTTTTGTTCTCAATTTTAAAATTTTTTTTTCTTATATTTCTTTTTGTTTTAGCGTGTTTGAAGTGTCATGCTGGCGTTGACGATTCTGGATTGGCTGACAATGAGCGCATTGCTGGTGGCGATATCACGCCCGTTGAAGCCATGGGTGAGTTTATTTTTCTTCTTTTTTCTTTTTTGCTTGTTTCCCATATGTGTTATTGTTTTCATTTTTGTTTTTTGTTTCAGTTGACACTACACCCATTGTCGAAGCTGTCGAGTATGATCCCGGTGAGGGTACCAGTAGCGGTAGTGTGCGTCGTCGTTCATCGATAGTGGTAACGCGCGTTGATTCCATAGATAGTGATGAAGATGCAGTTAGTTCGGCTGCTTTGTGGTCGCAAGAAGTAATTTTAAGTTAGTTTTTAATTTTATTTTTTAAGTGTCTTTTCTAAATAAATTTTATTCGAATTTTACATCCAAGTTGTTCCTGTCTTTTTATTTTTCATCCTGGTGTTTTGTGTTGTCTCCTCTTTTGTTTTTGTTTACTGGGTTGTATATCGTAGTCCGTTGTGGTGTTGCTTGTGGCTTAATTGTTAAAAAGGAGTGGCACTTTTTCGTCGACTGGTATGGCGATTAGTTTATTTGTGGTTGCATTATTTTGGGGGTTGGGCGTCTCAGATGCTGTAATCTGAGCTGTCATAATTGATATGCCAAGTATTGATAGGGATTACTCGTTTTATTGTGGCTGTTTGTGGGAAAGAATTCAAGCCCGTTGATTTTGAACGTAAAAAAAGTATGTGTGAATCAATCTTATAGACTACAGTGGGTGAATGGTTATTTGTTGAGCTAGGTCATGATACTATAATTTTGTTTGAATTGTTTTTTGTATTGGATGATTTGTTTAACGATTGTTGTGCGCTCTGACTGAGGTGATCAAGCCCAATTAAATACACATTGGAGTAATTGCAAAGACTAATTTATTATTTCATTTGACACGGTATTTATACGCTTAAGCTAGGAAGTTATAATGCTTTTACAAAATAATAATAATAACAAAATACTAACAAACTGATAATAACAAAATTGCAAGTATAACTCATTCGTTAGATTACTAATAAATTAACACGAAATATAAACGGAAATTAGAAGTGCAAAGTAAGCCAAATTTTTTGATTCATTGTTTCGATTTAGGTCGGAACAAGCCTAAAAGTATGCACTTTTGGGCGCCATTACTGTTGAGGTTTCGTTTGTATGAAATCGCTTTCACTGCTGATGTAGAAATGTATCTTTGGATCAAGCGATTCGTTTGCAAAAAGATGTTACGCAAATTCTTGCTCTGGTTTATCATTAAGAAAATGGAGCTCAAATAATATGGACTTTGTAAACGCAATTCCATTGGATCAACGAGAGGGTGCACAAAAAGATGGAGAAGCTTCAATTTCCACTTTGGGTTTAAGATGGTTTAACTTAAAGGATGAATTCGGTTTTAAAATGAATCCATTTAAAGATGTGAAAACGGTAACGAAAAGAATCGTTTTATCCGAAATAACAAAAATGTATGATCCATTGGGTTTATTGGCACCATTTGCAGTTTTATGAAAATATGGATTGGGATAGTCAGATACCAAAAGAAATTGCGGTAGAATGGGAGAGTTACAAAGGGCAAATACTAATTTTGTTGCAGTTTCGTTTGAAACGATGGATCGAATATAAAGATGGAGCTCAGTTTGAATTACACGGGTTTTCAGATGCTTCTGAAATGGCTTTTCTCCACTTTCAAAACAAAGTTTGCCACGATTAGAACTTTGTTTAGCTTTATTAATGGCTGAGTTAATGGATAAGGTGTCGAAAGCATTACCCAGATAACATTGGCTTGGATTAAGGGAGAGCCACGAAGATGGGAAACGTATGTAGGTAATCGCGAGGCAAAAATACAGAAATGGGCGTATGTTAACACAAAAGAAAACCCAGCAGATATCGCATCTAGAGGAATGAATCCAGGGAATTTAATTCATAGTGATTTATGGTGGCATGGACCATTAGGGTTATTATGCAAAAAAAAAACATAACTCTCCATGTGAGTTTTCAACGACCATTGGTTTAAGAAAAATGTCTACGATTAAAAACAAGAAAAGGTGAAAAACAAGTGCATGCATTTAAAAAATAAAAGGAAAAGTGCCTAAAAAATTAAAAGAAAAGTGACGCAATTGTGACAAAATACACAAAGGAATAAAACAAAAACAACAATCAAAGTAAGTATATACAATTAAAAAATATACACAGTGACAAAAGGGGACAAATAGCAAGCAATGAAAAGTGAATAAAATATACAGGAAAATAAAAGAGTCTTACGGGAGTAAGACGAACTTTTCCGCACGGCGGTAGTTGCGTATTTTATTAAGCTAGTTCAAAATAATATTTGTTCGATTTTTCAAGCTTTTCAAGCGGCGTAAAGTTTGAGGACAAAAAATATGTTCAAACCTTGGGATCGAAATATTCTTTAATTTAATAGCAGAAGTACTCGCAAAAGATTTTTCACACTTTTATGATGAACCCATTTGTACGACATTTTAAAGTATTCTATTCAATATTTTCTAACAAAACACTATAAAAAAATATGTCTGACGTTAATTTTACCATAAAAATTATTTTTGAAACACTTTTCATACAAGAGTCACAAAAAATTTGGACTTTTGTATGGGAGCCATGTCTGTATGGTATCGTAAGGACGTCAAACTTTGCACAGGTTATTTTTTCGCCAAAAAATAACATTCGGAGAGTTTGGAGAAATTCCAACGAAAATTAACAGTACCTTCCATACAAAATATTCGTTTTTGTGCCAAATTTTGTATGGGAGGTACCCCTAATTTTGATTGAAATCGCTTCAAACTTTCAGAATGTTTTTTTTTTTGTGTAAAAAATAGTCTGTGCAAAGTTTCACGTCATTAAAGTAGCATAAAAGCATGGCTCCCATACGAAAATTCAATTTTTTGTGATTTTTTGAAGGAAACTGTATCAAAAATTGATTGTATCTCAAAACTAACCTCGGATTCGGTTTTCTCGTGCCGAAAAATCCCCCAATACATATTTTTGAGTGTTTAAGTCTTCATTAAGTATGACTTTTGGACGGAAATAGAACTCTTACTTTTCCGCACACACCTAGTGTGAAAGGGGAAAGTATTGCAATAGGTCAAAATTTACGAAACCTCAAAAACATGTTTTCTGGACGTTTCTGAGGTCAGAGAACCCGAATTTGGCGTTTTTAAACATGGTTTCTGTTAATCTGTACGTCGTACGTTGTACGTCGTACGCAAAATTTGTTAGCAAGATTGCGCTCATCGTAGAAACTTAATTCAAAATCTGACTTAACAGGATGATTGGGGGTCGCGAGGAATAGGAATCATTAGATTTTGAGCGACTTTGGTTGATGGAAAAAAATTTCATGCCTGGATTGATACCTATGAAAAAGAGTCCAATTTTCGTCCAAAAGTCAAGAATATGTATTGGGGGGTGTTTTGGCACGAGAAAACCGAATCCGACGTTAGTTTTGAGATACAAATAATTTTTGATACAGTTTCCTTAAAAAAATCACAAAGAAAATGAATTTTTGTATGTGATCCATGCGTGTATGCTACCTTAATGACGTGAAACTTTGCACAGACTATTTTTTACACAAAAAAATGACATTCTAAAAGTTTGGAGAGATTTTAATCAAAGTTATGGGTACCTCCCATACAAAACTTTCAATTTTCGGCTCAAAAACGAATATTTTGTATGGGAGGTACCCTTAATTTTGGTTGAAATTTCTTCAAACCCTCCGAATGTTATTGTTTTGTGAAAAAAATAACCTGCACAACGTTTCATGCCATTGAGGTAGCATACAGACATGGCTCCCATACAAAAATCCAAATTTTTTGTGACTTTAGTTATGAAAAGTGTTTCAAAAATAATGTTTATGGCAAAATTAACGTCAGACATATTTTTTATAGTGTTTTGTTAGAAAATAAAATGATTTCAAATGTCGTACAAATGAGTTCATCATGATAGTGTCAAAAATCTTTTGCGAGTACTTCTGCTATTAAATTAAAGAATATTTCGATCCCAAGGTTTGAACATATTTTTTGTCCTCAAACTTTACGCCGCTTGAAAAGCTTGAAAAATCGAACAAATATTATTTTGAACTAGCTTAATAAAATACGCAACTACCGCCGTGCGGAAAAGTTCGTCTTACTCCCGTAAGACTCTTTTATTTTCCTGTATATTTTATTCACTTTTCATTGCTTGCTATTTGTCCCCTTTTGTCACTGTGTATATTTTTTAATTGTATATACTTACTTTGAATATTTCGATGCCGAATATATATAGCTTAGTAGAATACGCATCTACCACCGTGCGGAAAAGTTCGTCTTACTCCTGTAAGACTCTTTATTTTTCTTGTTTTTCTATCTCCATTTTTATAATGTGAAACACATCGCCTCACATTCCGTCGTTGAACAGAAGGTTCAATAAAACCACTTTCCGACGTTAATTTATTTACATAGTATAACTCCATACAAAAAAATTTTTATGTAACGTTCTTCAGATTCCGTTTTTGTATTGCCACTTTTATTCCCATGGACACATCTATAAATAAATTTATTCAAATTAGGTTAATTTTCAAATTGAGAAGTATAAAAAAAGTATTAACCTTCAACGCTTGGTACGGGACATCATGGTAATGAAACAATCGCATTCCCACTGTCCCAAAATCATAAGCCTTCATTTGTTCTGCATAGTTATGAATTAATATATAGAATTTATAGATAAATTTTCCAAAATACAAACGGTTCCCTTCACGTTTGTATTTTGGAAAATTTATCTATACATTCTTTTTTTTCTGGCACATGCAAATAGTACTTCATATAGCTGGCCAATTTTCCCAACAATTTTATATTTAACTGGTCGTCGCAAAACTATTGATGGACAGCTTAAATAATTCATTGTTTATATCTTTTTATAGAAAATATTGTTAGAGAATTTCTTAATAAAACTATTTATTGCGTAATGATGTGAAAAATTCCACGATGTGAAAAATATCAGACAAATGTCAAAGTTGCACGTCAAACAACACAATGATAAGAGTTGGAAAAATATAACCAAACATTTGACGATTGAATTTATATTATCAATGGGACAAAATGCCGAATGTAATTGTTTTACTTGTAAGTGATATCGAAATGCCTTTAAGTTGATTTAAACATTAAATTTATCAAACAGTACTACGTCGCCTGATAAGTCCCGGGACTAACACATAGATGGCGCCACTAGAACAAAACCCTTTCTATTTTTGAAAGTGCCATCCTTCATGTTGATAATAATGACGAACTCGCTCTGGATCATTTGCTACTGGGTGTAAGGCGGATAAAATAGCCCATTTGAAGCACATTTCGTCAAGTTGGTTTTGTACGTTAATAATCGCATTTTTATATCGTAGCTTTTTGGGAGTTTGTATATACGATGAACCTTGTAATGGGTTGTATAAGTTAACGTGAACATTCAACTCGATTATGCAGGCGAGCGTAAATCCAGAACCGCGGAATGTAACTTGTTCTACACTTTCCACTATTTTTTGAACGATTTGTTTTCGAAAATGTTTATGTAGGTTTACGTTTAAATCAAGCTTTCGCGTTGGCGTTGAGAGATATATAGTCTCTTTCACCGTTAACTCACTACGATTACCGCCAGTATCATCATCATCGTAAGAATCATTATTTTCATCTGTGTTTACAATTTTTTTTTCGAACTCTGCTACGAATACAGTCATTGATTTCACGTTAATAAAATTTTCAATATCTTTCGTAAGTTCCGAGTGATATATACGAAATGCATCATTTAGAAATATTTCAATATCAATATGTCCGTTGTTTACAATAGATTATGTGTTTATTCGCCTATTAACACTAGGCACATCTTCAATTGTAGTATTGGACGGTTGCGCTTCGACATTTTCCATTTTTACTATTTTTTAGGCAACGCAATATAAAAATTGTTTGTGTATTTGATTGCAAGCGTCACTGAAAATTTATATCAGATCATTTTCAGATTTGATGTGCAGTATTGCGTCACAGTGAGAACTTCCAAAGAAGTGTTTTTTATTTATCCTCATTACAGTGTAATTTTATAACGTTTTTCATCAAAATATACTGAGAATTTGAATCGATCATGGCATGGATCATGGTCATGATTTATTGTCTTTTGGTATGGAACTCTTGCATTCTCATTGATTTCATCAGATCATTGACCGATAATTCCATCAGCTGTTCGACTGCTGAGTCTGCTGGATAATATTTTGAGTACAATTACGATAAATAATAGACTTTCTGTGTGCTCATATTTATTTGGCTAACTTTTGACATTGTATACATTCAGGCGTTTTGAGTGAAAGTTTATGAACAATTGCTATGAATCGACCTAGAGAAAAGTAATTGCTTCACCTTTTTGTTTCCGATTTTAATGTTTTTACTGGAAAATAGTCTATGATTTGGTAATGGAGTCGGGCTTTGGAAAGAGGATAACAGGTGAAAATCAAAGAGTTGAAGCACTGCGAACATTCCGAATGGCTAGATGCTCAATTCATTTTAAAAGAAAACAAATTCTGTGTAATGTACCCAGTTTGTGCTCTTAGTGTTTTCGATTCTATTTGTTGTTGTTGGTTTTTTCTTTGGTATATGGAAATGTTAGAATTTGGGATTGGTTTTCAAATCTTGATCGATAATCGTCGGCAAATTATTTAATTGGCTCAAAATCAATAAATTTTTCGAAGAAAAATTAAAATAATTTACAGCTAAATTTAACCATTAATAGGGAAAAAAATGTTTTCTCAAGTTTTCTGTAAATAAAGATGATGAAAATTTTAATTGAAAACAGAAACCAATCCATTCTCTTAATATTTTTCAAATTATTTCAATTTTTATTTTGGTTGAATGGTTTTGATAAGGTTTTGCGAGATTTATACGGTTTTAAAATACAACCACTACGCTACACAGCTTCAAAGTCGTTTAAAGTTTATTATTTAATTATAATAGTAATTAAGTTGCCATGTATTAAGAGGTGTAATGCGCTCAATAAGCGTAATGCTTTGTTTGCCGAACTTCGTATAGACAGTGCCATCTATATATAGAATGGGATATTATTTCACAAGTTTGAGAATGAGCGCATATGTTATTCCAAAAATTGTTGAAAAATAATTTAATAAATTGTTTAATTTTTTTGTTTTGAAAGTGAAGTTAGCACAATTAGCATTAGATAATTTCTATTTAAAAAAAACATAAATTTATATGCGTTTTAATTTAACTTAAAAAGCCTCGGGTGTAGAGTGTGTAGATCTTGTAGAAATGATTTTGTTAAAATCTCCATACGTAAACTCATAAGTGTGAGTGTGACATTTGACAGATAGATACAAAACGTAATGTTATTGTTCTCTTACATACTTGTCATACACTCGTGCGAATTATTCTGTTCTGTTAAGTTCGTTTATTCCGTTCATTTATTTTATTTATATTCTTAATCTGGCAATCACATCGCAAAATTGCGTAAAAATGGCAGATTCTATTAACAGTTTTATTGATCTTGACACCGGCTGTATAAAATATCCTGATGGAGACTTTACTTTTATATTAAACTTTATTCTGTTTAGTTCGCCAAAAGATAGAGTGAGGGCGTTAGTGTGACAGATTTCATATAAAAAAGCTACTGTATTAGAGATCTTCATGTATTGCCCATGTCGGGCCGAAACTGATTCGCTGCGAGCATTGAATCACACTTTCAATTGTCCACACTGTGGATTCATATTGCACGTCGAATGTTTGGTTTTTGCGATGTGTGGAATGGGCGACATGCGACCGGAATGTGCATGTTCGTGGGTAGCTGATAGGACTTTTTTGAAAAGTACTATCGATCAATTGGTAAACGAGTCGGAGCAATTTTTGAAGTGCCTTGAGGAGGACATCGGTGATGACCGATGCAGAACAACGAAACGATACCGAAAAATTGAATTTCGTAAGCCCGATTTATTGGATTTAATTGCAAAAATTGGCAGAGCTTCGTGCACTTCAGTGGCTTGCTGTAACCCATAATGTATGTTTTTCAAAGAATGTTTCTATTTAATGTTCAAATTTTTATTATTTTTCACCTTTTCACAGCCAATCACATACCTACAATAGATCAACAGCTCAAAAACATTGCAGTGATTCATTCAATTGAATGTCATTTGGATAAAAAACCGAAAAAACAATAACAACAACACTGTTTTTATTTGCATGTACCGAATTTTTACAAATGATCAAATAAATCCGATTGTTTCATGCATTTGCATTATTTAAATTGCGACAGAGCATATACTAAGCATAGATATATATCCTGGATATTTTGTCAGTATCCGATATTCATTGGAGCCAGACTTTGAAATAGAGTAAAAACAATAGATGTTATTGTTATAGTGATTGTAGTAATGTAAATGGTTTTATACTTAGACCTATAACAATCACTTCTATTGTTTTCACTCCATTATAATGTGACATTATTAATTTCTGGCTGCGATAAATATCGGATACTCACAAAATATCCCGGATATATATCTATGCTCAGTATATGCTCTGAATTGCGGTGTCATCATTTTGTGTTATAGTTTTCAACTGGTTGCTTGGCTTCCTTGTCAACCTGATTGTTATTACTTGCAGTAACCTTATCTGAAAAGAAAAACATTTGGAATTGAACCTAAATAACATATAGCAAAAAAAAATCATTCTCACTGAAGTGTTGCTTCTTGAACTGTTCGATTTTTTCACGTTCTTCAGCTATTCTTTTGCGAGCTGGAGCTAGCATTATATTCATTTGCTCTTCCGTTAGGACATTTCCCTCGCCTTTGAACAGCTCATTTGTCAATGCGACTTGGGCCGCAAAATTTTCGCGGCACTTTCGGGATTGCTCCATTTGCCATGCGATCCATCCTTTAGCCCCATATTTGTATGGATTTTGTGAAGCCATAATTTGTTCATATTCCGAATGATTCGCCATCAATTTGGATTCAATCAATTTTTTTTTCGTCCATTTCGAACTATAAACAACAGAAGGAAAACATTACAATATAACAAAATAATTTTGCTAATTTATATTAATTTCCGTACACTTATGCCGTTTGTTTTCAGATGCTTGAACCTTTTTTAAAGCTTAATTTTTCGATCAAATGATTGAATAGATTCGAAATAATAAATATGTTCCTATCAAAACAAAGAAACCTTTTTGACAATATGATCACAAACAAACGTCAATAAATTCAGAGCATAGGAACGAATCGGGCAATTTGGAAGTACCAGCGCCACGATTAGTAATAAACAAAACATCAACAGTATTTCAATTCTATTTTCCTACGTACAAAGAAAGTAAATTGCCAGCATAATTTCCATTGAAAATCCGTATTCTCTGTGGAATGCATAAAATGTCAGCATATTATTTAATTTGTGTACAATGCAATTGGTTCATTGAATTTTATATTTCATTCACAAGACGAAAAACGAAACGCACACATAACCTTAGCCCGAACGTATCCCAAATTGATTGAGTCGATTAGCCCAACTGTCAAAACTCAACGAATGTATTCACTGCATATATTGACGCTGTTTCATTGTATGTGAATTGGTTTCAAAAATATCGTTAAATCATATTTGTGTATGCAACCGAAAATTGGTGTAGTGCATATTTGTGAATCGCATGGATGACACAAGGACCCTTGCGTCAGCCTTGCGTCAACCATGCGGTTGACGCAAGAGTTGCTGACGAATCCCCATTTTCCTACTACTTCGGTCATCATTTTCCTCTTGAAATCGGCGAAAAATTACCATTTTTCTTCAGATTATTTTTGCAGTTGGACACAATATCATGGTCGATAATTTTACAGTGGGTCATCAAGCCTTTTTGCAGGCCTGTGCCCGATTCAGTGTGATGACTCCAAATCAGTATTTGGATATCATGAAAGCGGTAAAAACTAAATGTACGTCGACCGAAAGGGAACACAAATATTTTCCTATAACATTTTAACGATTTGCTTTTTTTCTCTAAAAAAAATAGATTTCAACGATGAAAATGCGGCAAATGATGAGGATGCGGCCGTTCGAAAAATGGTCGACGAAATCAATGCCAAATTGATTGAACGTGAAATTGATCAACGGCTAAATTTTGTACACTATGAATGGGATGACGTATGCGTGGAGTTTTTGATCTTTTGTAACACATTCGCAACAATTGGGTAAGTTTCAATGTGACGACACAGTCTGGCACCACAAATTTCAAGTAACCGACGATAAGACATAGACATAACTCAAATATCAACTGTATTTTTTTTCGTTCTTAAAATGCCGGGTATTTCATATGTTTCAAGATATGTGAAAAGCATTCCGTGGAATTTTCTTTGTCGAACTGTGTTGTTCAGAGCGTTAAATATTTTGTACTTTGTTTACATTTTTGTGCTTTTATATATAAACAAATATTTTACTTCAGTCCATCACCAATCGCCAGTGAAGTCGAGTGCAATTTCATGAAGAGTATCATGGAAAAAATTTTGATGAGCGATACACATTCCATCACAATAATGTCGGCAATTCAATTGTGTTCGACATCATCGCAAGCCACTCAGTCACAGGCAACATCGAAAAAAATCACCAAACAACGGGCCGAAGAATTGTTGGACGAATGGGAGAATATCGGCTATTTCATGGCAACCGGCGATATAATCACATTGGGCCCAAGGGCTATTGGTGAATTTCGTGATACATATCGAACGAAATTTGGTGATTTTATACAATGCTGTTTTCTTTGCAATGGACTTGTGCTTCAGGTATAAAAATAAAGAATGCCATTTAAAATATATGCCTTTAGATCAAATAATTTTCCGTGTCGTTTCATTTTACAGCCGAAATTCTGTCCGAATGACCAATGCGATGCAGTGCTGGACAAGAAATGTTTCAACAATTATGTGGCAAAAAAGAAAAAGTGCCCAGCTTGTAAAACCGATTGGAAAGAAGATGCATAGCACTCATTCTCCCACATCACCACAATAATCATTCACATTTCATAAACAAAAAAATATACCAAAATAACATTAAATTTAAGAAAAATTACATTGTTTAACTATTACAAGTCAGATCTGATAAACACAGTGGCCGGCGTATATTTCAAACAAAAATGTCGGAAAAAATAAAAACAAACTAAACTAAATATCCTCAAATGGATGTTTTTTTTTCTAAATAGAGAACATGAATGGTTCTTAGCTTCACCGAATGGAGGTCGATTGATTGTTGTTAAGATTTACTGTGTGATCCACCACAAATAGGTATCAATGTGACCCAAATATCGGAAATATTACTTCAAGTTCACAATTCAATTCTAATGATTTTTGTCGATTCGAAAAATTTCTTGAATAATTATTTATTTTTTTATTTTATTATAAAATTTCGAATAAGTGAACTCTTATTCTATTACGGTTCACCGAATTTTTTTTATTTTATGACTTCTATAGTTTCGAGAGTAATATTGTGGTCTTAACCCTCTGCTTGGAGCAATAGGAAAACACACCAATTCATCGATACTCTGAAAATGTATATGAAATGTAAAAAAAATTAATATATTTTTATATAAAAGAGTTCTACTTATATTACATGTTTCCATTTACGAATTGGAATGGTATCCAATAATTTTGAAAACTTTGTTTTCTCTTCCGTCGTTGGGTACTTCTTTAAACTTTCTCCAATCCTTTCAACCTGAAAATGAATTACAGACAAATAGAAAAATATTTTAAATCAACCAAAGTGAATGGAATGGAAGCGAGTGAATGTGTGCCTATGGAAATACCCACCACGCTAGCGTATATTTTGAATTGTGGTATATCATTTTTCTGTTCTTCAATTAGTTCTGCTGCCTCTTCAAAGTGGCCACAATCGGCTAGTGCAATCAGCCGAATAAACACTGGTGTAAAATGTGATTGTTTTGTGGATTCTAAAATCTCTAACGCAGATTTTGGCTGACCCAGATTTATGGCCAACAAACCCAAAAATGATCCACTTTGGAAAAATTGTGTATCTTTGTTCAATTTATTCCATAATTGCAGGCCATATTTTAAATGCACTTCAGTATTCTGTAATCAATGAAATTATTTCTCGTTTCTCGTTATTTATCTTTCTTTGAAATCTTACCAACTTATAAGATGCAGCAAACGCAAGACAGTTCATTTGAGCGGATGATTTTTTGTACTTTTTTTCTTGTTTTTCTATCTCCATTTTTATAATGTGAAACACATCGCCTCACATTCCGTCGTTGAACAGAAGGTTCAATAAAACCACTTTCGACGTTAATTTATTAAACATCAATGGTATTTGTTTATCGTTGAAGATCTGTGTCCATGGGAATAAAAGTGGCAATACAAAAACGGAATCTGAAGAACGTTACATAATTTTTTTTTTACATAGTATAACTCCATACAATTTTTTTTTTATGTAACGTTCTTCAGATTCCGTTTTTGTATTGCCACTTTTATTCCCATGGACACATCTATAAATAAATTTATTCAAATTGATAAAAGTTTACCTTTTGAGCTGGACTGAAAATATACTGTGAATAAGAATGGGAGAGAGAGTAAATAAAAACAAGACTGTTTATGCTAAGTGCAAAGAAACGACTGCTTTCTTTAATGTGCGTTCTTTCTTTTATATGCGAGCTTGCTTGTAACTTGATACATTGAGTGTTTGTATTATTTCATATTTCAACACAAATTAGGTTAATTTTCAAATTGAGAAGTATAAAAAAAGTATTAACCTTCAACGCTTGATACGGGACATCATGGTAATGAAACAATCGCATTCCCACCGTCCCAAAATCATAAGCCTTCATTTGTTCTGCATAGTTATGAATTAATATATAGAATGTATAGATAAATCAAATAAAAAACCTCTATCAAGGTGAAGAACGAGTGACGAAACCAAAATTTGAAACACAACATTTCTGATATCAATTTTGTGACGAAAATAGTTGATAGATATATTTTCTGTGAACTGTGGATATAAACTTAATATACATTTGTATATTCAAAACGTTGCAGAAACTTTCTCCTTTTTACTTTGAGTTCATACTGACGCAATGAAGCAACGTTCCGAATATACAAATGTATATTAAGTTTATATTCACAGTTCACAGAAAATATATCTACCAACTATTTTCGTCACAAAATTGATATCAGAAATTTTGTGTTTCAAATTTTGGTTTCGTCACTCGTTCTTCACCTCGATAGAGGTTTTTTATTTGATAGTTTTGTAAGCGCTATTTTCAATGTTAAAGATTCAAAAAACATGAATTTGAATCTTTTTCAAATACAATAAAAATATGGATTTTTAGGTTATTTTTGGATCAAAATCATTTAAATTGTGGTTCATAATGTGGAAAAGTGGTTTTTTCTGTGGTGTGAGATACTTTTTTTTTTTTTATCTTCGACTTGGGGCTTAAATTGATGAAATTTTCAAGAGAACATATGCAGTCTTTTTCGAAAAAATGCCCGTTTTTGGTTTTTGGGCAATTTGGCTACCCCCACATGAAATTTTTAAGTCGCAATTGACACCACTCGAGAGCTTACTTTAAGACCTTTCCAACGGATATGCATAAGTCCTGGTTTGTCAAGTCTAGGTCCCACAGCGACCTATGAAATAATGGCCATTTTTGCATGACCTTTTGCATAGTTTGCCATTTATACTAACATTTTTGTAGATTTCTTTTAATTTCATTTGTGACTAACCGCATGCACCTCTTCCGACGATAGTCCACCTTCTGGCCAGGTGGGAGGGGACATAAAATTCGGTATTTTATCGATCTTATGCGAGGAAACTATCAAACATGTAGTTATTTGTTGTTAAGATTTCATATTTCATACACTCACAGAAAAAGTGGAGGTGGTTTTTCCGCAAATTATTGTAGCAACAGCAGAGCTGCAATAAAAATGTGTTTCTTGTAGCTTATTTTGACAGCTACGTACAAGTGTGTGTGTTTTGACATTTTACATTATTTGTAGCATCTGTATAAACTAAAAAACCAATGTGATGTTGACCGTGAATATCGATGATGTAGATTCATTAAATCGTATTAATTGCCCAAATAAAATTAATTCGGTGAATGTTATAAATCGGTTCAAGGGCAATTTCGGTTTTGTCTGTGTCAATGTACAAGGATTACTTGATGCATGTCACTTTGACAAACTGAAGGTGCTTTTGAACGGAAATTCTAATGTTAATCTGATCGCGATCACTGAAACCTGGCTACGCTCCAGCAATACAAACAAATCCATTGATATTCGCTCTGATCGCAAATCCAAATCTGGTGATAGAAATAAGGGTGGCGGCGTTGCGATTTATGTTTTGAAAAATCTCAAAACGAAGGTAGTTCTAAATTCGTCTAAGGATAATGCCCAAATCGAAAATGTTGAATTTCTTTTCGTTGAAATTTTTACCCGTTCTGCAAAAATTATTTTTGGCATTGTTTACCGTGCTCCACGATGCAATGCTGAAAATACGCGTAAATTATTTGAGCTAATAAGCGCTACTTTTGCTCACGAACAGAACGTGATTATTAGTGGTGACTTCAATATTAATATTTTAAATAACACAAATCTAGGTGCCGTTTTAAACTCAAATTTTGCTCTAAATTTCAATCTGATTAATGATATTTGCCCCACACACTGGTGGCCGGGAAAAATACCATCAAAAATAGATTTAATTTTTACAAATAACACCGCGCGCGTTAAGTTCTTCGGGCATTTTCCATCGGGTATTTCTTTTCATGACTTGTTATTGTGCTCATACAATATTAAGACTGAAAAAATCGATAAAAATATTGTCATCAGTGGTAGAAAATTCAATGATATCGATGTTGCCGAATTGACCGACCAAATTGAACTGTTGAATTGGAATTTTAACCATCATCTGAATGTTGATGATATGGTCTCAACACTGAATGACAATATAATAAGTCTCCTTAATCGCTTTGCTCCACTCAAATCGCGTCGCGTTCGACATGCACCCAAAAACTGGTTTAATAATGATATTAAACAGGCTTTGGAAGAAAGAAAAGCTGCATATGATAATTGTAAGAGACACAATGCACGTGATGTAGCTACTCATGAACAGTTACATGACGTTTATATGGCTAAAGCCAAGAAGGTCGGTTCCTTCACGGAACGAAGAAAATAAAAACGCAGAAACACTAAAATGCAGAAAAATAAACGCAGAAAAAATAACACAGAAAAAAAATCACAGAAGAAAAAACGCAGAAAAAATAAACGCAGAAAACAAAAACGCAGAAAAATAAACGCAGAAAACCAAAAATGCAGCACAATAAACGCAGAAAAACAAAAATGCAGAAAAAACGCAGAAAAATGTAAAATAGATAGATAAACCGTGATGGTTGACCTCAATAGCAGTGTTAAATGTTGTTACACTGAGATGAACATGTCAGTCGAGATCTCTTTTTAAATTCCTAAGATTTTTAAGACAAAAATATTTTTGTTAAGTTTATCAAAAAAAGAAACCTCTGTCGAGTTGAAGAACGAATGACGGAAACAAAATTTGAAACACAAAAATTCTGATATCAATTTGGTGATGATTAAATCTGTGGTTTTCTTATGGCTTCTTTTGTTTTCGTCTTTCGTTCTTCAGATTTTTTTTCTGTGTTATTTTTTCTGCGTTTATTTTTCTGCGTTTTAGTGTTTCTGCGTTTTTACTTTCTTCGTTCCGTGAAGCTACCAGAAGGTCAAGTCTCTGATTAACAATAGTAAAAAGAAGTCAACAGTTAAGAGTTTCAGTGAAGCCAATTCGATTCGTTCGAAATGGAGCGTAATCGAGTCTCTTGGCTGTTGCAAAACTAGCAGGGATGACAGTAATGAAACTGAAATCCTCAATAACTTTAATCTGGATGACATTAATAATTTCTTTGCTTCAATTCATTCCTCCCAAGGGGCTGATCTTGACTATTTGTCACTTCCTGTCAATATAAATTCAAATTTCTCTTTTCATGAAATAACTGTTGATCAACTTCTGTTTTTTTTAAATCAAATAAATAGTAACGCTATTGGTGACGATGGCATACCTCTTAAATTTCTCACCATAATTTTTCCTACTATTGCTCCATTTATTGTTAACATTTTTAATTTTTGCATTACGCACAGCGTTTATCCAGCTGATTGGAATAAAGTAATTATTAAACCTCTTAATAAAGTACCAAGTCCCCAGTCCATTTGACTATTCAACTGGCTATTTAGAATCAAACGCCATTCTTCACGAACGGCAATCTGGTTTCCGAAAAAACCATAGTTGTACCACCTCACTATTGAACATATCAGAGAGTATCAGATCTTCGTTAAATCGTAAAAAAGTAGTAATTTTTGTCTCACTCGATATAAAAAGCGCGTTTCCATCAGTTCCTCATGATGCTCTTCTAAAAGTTTGTGAATCATACGGTTTTTCTAACAACGCGGTTAAATTAATTAAAGCAATTTATAGCAATATTAAACAAAAAGTTAAAGTCGGTGATCATGAGTCGCAGTTTGTTTCAATTAATAATGGAATTCTTCAAGGTAGTAACTTTGGCCAAACTTTCTTTTCCCTATATTTTAATGATACTCTCAATATGCTTGAAAATATGACTGGCCATTTGTTCGCGGATGATTGTCAAGCACATCTCGAAGTCGATTTTAATCAAATTAATAGCGGTATAGATAAAGTAAACTCAGATCTTAATAAGTTAAATGACTTTATTAAACGTGGCGGCATGAAATTAAACGGTTCTAAATCTAAAGTAATGATTATCGGTTCCAAATATCACACGAGTCGGTTGAATTTCGATATGATCAATGAGGTGAAAATAGGTGATGAAAAACTTGAATTCTGTAAGTCAATAAAAAACCTTGGGGTTATATTTGACGAAAATTTTACTTTTCAAGAACATGACAAGTGTAAATTGCAAAAAGTATATGGTGTATTAAATCGTATACGTCACACTAAGCATTTTATACCCAATTATATCAAGCGTGATATGGCTGCAGCGCTAATAGATCCTATAATGGACTATGCAAATGTTGTAACCTCATAGCACTCAAAATCAGGTTCACCGCGATCTTGTTGCTGACAATGACAAAATCAGGTACATTTTCGGACTAAAACGTAATGATCATATTACGGAATATCGTGAGCGTCTGAATGGATTGACCCCTGAGAGTAGAGTTAAACTGCAATCAGCAGTCTTGATATTCAAGCAGTTGTCAAATTGTTCACCTGAGTACTTGAATCACATGTTCATTCGAAATGGTGAATCGTCACACTATCCTGATAATCTTCGTGTAAATATTAATCCGCGTACCGCATTTGACACTCGTGCTTTTCGTTTTTCAGCAATTAAATTTTGGAATAGTATACCCATTAACATCAGGAACTCGGAATCACTTTGTTCTTTTAAATCAAATTTAAAACAAATACTACGCGCCGCTCAATAAATTTTATTTTTCTGTTATTGTAATTATAATTTTATCGTCAATACTCGGACGTTTGATCTGAAATTTCCTCACCAATTAGTCATAAGTTCATTTATATTATTATTTTATTATTTTTATTTTTTATTATTTCCGTTTTATTTATTTTTTTTTTTTTTCATTTTATATTATTTATGTATTTTATTTATTTACTTATTTTATTTATTTTATTTATTTTATTTATTTATTTATTTCATTTATTTATCTATTTCATTTATTTGGTTTGCTTATTTTTATTTTATTATATTTTTTTGCTATGCTATTTGCCATTCTGTTTCAATGATGTTAACGTAATTTAGTTCTAAGTATTAATCATTGTATTTTCCCCTGATTCTCCTGAGTCAGGCCGGTTTTGCCATGGTTTTCCAGACCCAATTCAGGTATATAAAGCTTCTCTTTTATACCATCCCTCCCCTGACTGTATTCTGTTTGCAAAAGACGCACCATGGGCGGAATTTACGCCGTATTGGGTCTCTGACCAGCATGTCCCCAGCTTGCTGGGAACACGTATTGGCGTAAATGTAGGCTTCGTAATACGTAGGCGACTATTTAAGTTTCTTCAATATGTATGTTTTAGTATTGCCCCATGCAAACCATTGTCATATTCGTTAAGTTTAACATTTTGTAGCATAAACGTTCTCAGAACGTTTTGTCATTCGATCATTATTTGTATTGTTTACCGTAACATGTAAATTGTGTCTCAGCCAAAAAATGAATTTTACTCGTGAAAATTTTCGAGCGATTATTTTTTCCACTTTCGATTGGGTGTATCACAACAACATTGTTTTGATCAACTTCATTTGGCCTTTGGCGATGAAGTACCAAGTCTTCGGACAATTTATAATTGGTACAACGAATTCAAGCGCGGTCGCCTATCGCTCATCGACGAGTTCCGCGAAGGTCGTCCAAAATCAGTTGTTGTACCAGAAAACATCGATGCTGTCAGAAATATGATAATGGAAGATCGTCATGTAACATATAACGAGATTGAGGCATCCCTGGGCATTATTGCGACCAGCGTATTTAAGATTTTACATGAACATTTAGCTGTCAGAAAGATTTGCTCTCGTTGGATACCACATAATTTGACAATCGCTCAAAAAAAGGCTCGTGTCGATTGGTGTAAACAAATGCTCAAGAAATTCAATCGTGGTGTTTCAAAATCCGTGTATTTTATCGTCACTGGTGGCGAATCATGGATCTACGCGTATGAGCCCGAAACTAAACAGCAGTCGACTGTATGGGTCTTTCAAAGTGAAGATAACCCAACAAAAGTTGTTCGAGCTCGAAGTGTTGCGAAGCAAATGGTCGCCTGTTTTTTCGCGATAAGTGGTCATGTGGCAACAGTTCCACTAGAGGCTCGTAAGACCGTCAATTCTGATTGGTACACCACCATTTGTTTGCCCGAAGTGTTTGATGAAATAAGAAAAAAAACCGCCGTCGCAAAATAATTCTTCATCATGATAATGCGAGCTCTCACACATCTCATCAAACAGTCGATTATTTGACCGGTCAAAAGATCGATTTAATGGGTCATCCGCCGTACAGTCCTGATTTGGCACCCAACGATTTCTTTTTATTCCCGAGCGTGAAGAATAAACGATTTTCATCGCCCGAAGAAGCAGTTGATGCATTCAAAACACACGTTTTGGAGATATCACTTTCGGAGTGGCATGAATGCTATGACAAATGGTTCGAGCGAATGCAAAAGTGTATTGATCATCATGGCGAATATTTTGAAAAACAATAAAACCATTTTCGATGAAACCCCATTGTCTTATATATGTTTTTGAAAAAACTTAAATAGTGACCCTCGTAAATAAATAAATAAATAAATACAACATTTTAATATTTATTTTTTAAATAATTTTAGAAATGTCATTTTGACAATTTAAATTCGTGATTTCAGAGATGAATGTATATAATCTTAGGATTTAAAGAATTTGATTCCAGAATCCGAGTTTAGTTTTCGGACATCAACGTCAGTGATGTTCCCAAACATCAAATGTAGATGGTGTGTTGAAATCGCTATCGTACACTTGCACTGGCAAACACTAATACAATACAAATTGCAATACATTTAAAATATATTCATTCATTGAGGTTATGTACAAATCAGAATTACTTTATTAGTCACATACAACTTGATGTTTATGAACACCAAATGAGATGTACAGCGTATTTCAAAATTTACGTATAATATAAGTAATATATTTTACTTGTATTGCAGTTTGTATGTATTAGTTTGAAGTGTATTTAAATGTGTATTAGTCAGTGCAAGTGTAGATAAGTCTGCGATAGCGATTTTAACACACCATCTACATTTGATGTTTAGGAACATCACTGACGTAGATGTCTGAAAACTAAACTCGGATTCTGGAATCAAATTCTTTAAATCCTAAGATTATATACAATTATATATAATTATACATTCATCTCTGAAATTAAGATTTAAAAATGTCAAAGCGACATCACTATTAATTTAAAAAAGTAATGAATATCAAATTTTTTTCGTATATTTACAAGTTAAAAAATCCTGCCATTTAGTTCGGTAAGCTAATGATTATCTTGATTCCAGAATCTCGGCTTGTTTTTGTGCAGAGCAATTGTGTCGAATTTGGTTGAAAATTTCGGTGGAAAATAATTCTTCACACTTTTTTCATCTCTGAAATCACGAATTTAAATTGTCAAAATGACATTTCTAAAATTATTTAAAAAATAAATATTAAAATGTTGTATCAACATCACATTGGTTTTTTAGTTTATACAGATGCTTCAAATAATGTAAAATGTCAAAACACACACACTTGTACGTAGCTGTCAAAATAAGCTACAAGAAACACATTTTTATTGCAGCTCTGCTGTTGCTACAATAATTTGCGGAAAAACCGCCTCCACTTTTTCTGTGAGTAGGTACGCCTAGTAACGATATTGTTGGTCACAGCGGTCTTCAGAAACAACGTAAGATGCCAAAGAATCTTCACTTCAACATACTCATCGAGTCATCTGATGATGATGATGATGATAAAGAAAATGTCCGTAAATTCTTACTTCCAGACATGGAAACCATACCGACACCAACATGCCGCCGAGAATTAAAATTCTCTGCTGCTAAAAGTTCATCAATATCTCAATCGAGTCGACCAAAGCGTAAAGAGGCACCTACTGATCTAAAAAAAAGGCAGCCTGAAAGCGAAAATATGCCGCGACAATAAATAAAATATGTATCGAACATTTAAATAAACATCTACGTTAACATAAGCTACGTCTTTTTTTAAACCCAAGGCTATATATATACTTACTTATGTATTTTTTTAAATTTGTAATTTTACTCCAAATCTTTGAAGTAATTTTGAAACTATTTCAAAAATGAAAAAAATTGGTCGTCAGTACCTCGAAAAAAATAGAACAGACTTTATGCCAACATTTGAGCATATAGCAATGACATATCGGCAGTTTTCTGGATACTTTTATAACTTATGATGAGCCGGATGCCAAACCTTTATCCGTTTCGGAAGTGACGAGATTGAACGAGATATGAGAAACATATAATTAAGTTTAATGTTGATGTAAAAACATTTTGGAATAGTAATGCGAATATTTATCCAAATTTGTTTAAATTATTCGCAAAATTGTCATGTATTCCAGCCACAAGTGCTAGCTCTGAAAGAAATTTCAGTACGACTGGAAATATTATCACCGACAAGCGGTCTATGTTGAAATCAGAAAATGTAAACAATTTAATACTCGCAAGAAATAGTTCCATATTGTCCAATTAAAGCTTGATAAATTAAGATCGTCGCAGATTTGTTTTAATCTTAATTTAAATATTTAAGGGAGAGGAGCTCAAGATGACCACCTATCTTACCAAGATATCTAGGGCCGAAATGACAAAATATTTTTTAGACATTTATATAACAAATGAAAGAGCACTAAAAAAAGTAACTTTCGGCCAAAGTAACCATAATCATATTTTCAACGGTTGACAAAATTTTGGCCGGTTCAAAAAATTTCGAAAATTTACAATTTTTTGGAATGGAGCCCAAGATGCCCACCTATTAAACAACCAATAAACATGTTCCAGGGGTCAAGTAAAAACACAATGTGAGATACTTTTATTCAATACTCAATCATTTTATTTTAATTTGCCATGAAAATAACTTCGAAATTCGGAAAAAATTGAACTGTTAACATTGAAATGAAAAAAAAATCAATAAAAAATCGATTTCACAATGAATCATCGGAGTCACAGTTGGGCCAAGTGTACCAAGAGTTGCGCATTTTGTGCACCTCTCTCTTGCAGGTATCGCAGACAACAGAATTCAAACTGGTGAGTTTTTCAGGCATGTTCTTCATGCGGAATGATGCAAAAGTCCATTATCTTTGTCCTAAACTTTCTTCTTGTACGGCTAGCTTTGTCTGTCGCTAAAATTTTCGAGCTGGTTCAATCGGCGGTGATTGTTTCTGATTGTCTTTTTTCTTCTTCGTCGTCTTTTTGGGCGTATTTTTCGCCTTTTTGGCCATTGTCTCTTCACGTCGACGTTTTCTTGCCTTTAATTCCGCAATGTTTTCTGGTGATGTTAGCACCGTACTTTTCATAGGCGGCCGACCTATGTTGCTTCGTTTTTTGGGTATGGCATTTCGGTGCAACGGTCCGACAGTTGACAATATATCGGACACACTAGACGACGCTACTGAACCAGACGTTGATGGTGCCACTGATGACACTTCTTCCGTCCGACTAACCGCCAAGTCATTCGCCGTAGAAACAAAAATGATTCGCTGATCTTCTGCATCGACATTTTCGACAACCTCGGCCTCTCCATCGATCTCGGCCGAAACAAAGGGACTATCCGGAAAAATCAATCGATCCGGGCAAACACCGGTTTTTTCAAAACCCAATTTGATCGTCGCCGACAACAAAACTTGATCAAGAGCCGATTTAACAACACCGACAATGTGACGAGCTTCAAAAAGGGCATTCACGTTATTGCGATGCCATGCTGCCACTAATGATTTGTAGACACTTTTCACCGATGATAACACGCTAATGTCTAACGGCTGCAACCGATATGAGCAATGGGGTGGAAAACTTATCATAATCACACTATTTTCAGCGGCCAAATCAATTGCTAAATTTAATGGCTTTAACAGCTTGTGCCAAATGCATATAGTTGAAAGCAGTATGTTCTGATTTTCGTTTGTATGGAGCCATTCTATCGGAAAAATCCATCAAAAAATCATTTAAAGTCAATATAAATCACAAAAATCATCATAAAAATTGAATAAATATTGCATGTAACACATTTCTACAAAAATTAATAGGTGGTCATCTTGGGCTCCCAAAAGTGTCATCTTAACCTCAACGCGCCCTTTTTTGGCATTATGGAAAAAACATGAGAACATGCAATATCATCCAAATCGGTTTGGATTTTGATTATACGATACACAAACATAATTATTGCGATATTTACCTTTTTGAAATCACTGTTATGATCACTTCACTTTTTTTATATAAAGAATTTCAAAAAACTTTGAGTATGGTAATTTTGACGAATCCTAAATATCAGACACACAAATGTGACTTTTTTCTTGAAATGCTTGTCAAAAACTGCGTCTATATAAACTACATCTACGACAGAGAGTGCACGGTGTTGGCACTTCATCTGTCAAAAAAAGTCTCTAGTGGTCATCTTGAGCTCCTCTCCCTTACAAATTGTGGATAAAATGACTGCAACAAGAAAAATCAGAGAAAGAATTCAGTTTTATTGTTTTAATTTCTTTCAATAATTATGTATGAGGTAGTATCGTAGTAATTCAAATTTATGAGAAAAAAGAAGAAAAATAAATGAAAAATATTCACAATAGACTAAATTCAACGCCATATTGTGAATTGATGAGCAGGGACTATCGCGGCATATTTATAGTAAGATATTTATTTATAATACTTAGAAATAAGTCTTATTTCGTTGCGTGCACGCTACAATGCAAACGCACGACTCTGCTTGTACATACACAGAGACGAAGAGCGCAAAGGCTACTCTGTGTTCTCTGTGTATAAACAGAATCTGTTTGAAGATAAAGACGACTTGAACTGACAAATATTCTTTCTAAATAGAGTGTAAACATAAAAATATCCGGGAGCTCATGCAAATAAAAAAAAACAGATTGTTATTAAAATTCATTAATTCAAACAACTTTGTCCATCATTTCCAAAGTCTAAGTGACTATAAACGATTTCGATTTTTTTGTTTTTTGATTTAGTTCGTTAGAAAAGCAGAACGTAACCGAGAACCGAACGAAATATATAATCGATTAATATGAAGCGTACAAGTAAAGCGATGTCTAACACTAGCAATGGAATTATGACGCGATCGAAAAGGCGACAAATAGAAATAGAATTGAATGTAGTTGA
>NW_022198210.1:83743-109606 GCF_009176525.2 Contarinia nasturtii | reverse complement strand
CATTGTGTATATCTCATTTGATTGACAGGTGATGATTTATGTGTGATTATGTGTAGTGAAATACTAATACACACTTACGATTCTTATGAGAAAAGAGTCCAACACAGATTCTATTTTCGGAATAATTATTTTATCGATGCACCCATTCACTGAACTTCAGTTTACCACGATAGAACCCAATTTAATTAATAAATCGATATAAAAATTATTAAGTAATATTTACAATTAACATATAAAAACTTTAAAAAACTGAGGAACTATATCACAGAGCTACGTTATGTATGACACACGTATACTATGATTATGAAAGGTCTGGCGTTAAGTCAAATGCTGCAAGACAAAATCCATTTGGATATTCTGCATGTGATATGGAATTGCCAGTGTCACTAAAATAAGTGCCACTCCCTTCAAATAATGTGTAGTATGATCTAGTGTATAAATTATTAGTAAAATCTGGTGTCAATGGCTTTGAGGGTATTTGAGCAGAGTCGATGTACAGCGCAAGGTAGTTGTAGTTGAAATGTTTAAAATTGAATGGATTCAACTTTAAGCTACCGTTGAACGCTTTACCGTCAACCATTCCAATTATACAGCGTTTTGGCATTTGACCCAAAAATAAATTATCGATACTTTTGCTTTGTATGTCTGCTGGTATTGTAATTGTCTTTATTTCAACACGAGTAATAGGATATTTCAGGGACCGGTTCGCGCATATTTCTATGCTTGCCTAAATACGCTAGGTAGCATAGATATGCCAAGCATAGCCGCAAACGCAACCGACGCATCGCCGTTCACTCTATATGAACAATACAACGAACATGTATGCAGGCGACCGTGCATTGAGAGACATACGCATACAATATAGCTCGAATCGAATGGCGACGGGTGCGTTGCAGCTTGCGTCTCCGCTATGCTTAGCATAGCTATCAGGCATAGAAATATGCGCGAACCGGTCTCTGGGATATTTTGCTGGCGAAATTGATAATGCCCGAGCGTGTGCTAATAAAATTGTTGGATTTATTTTTACTTTTCGAACAAAGAGATTCGCTTCAATTATTTCTACATGGCCTGCATGTTCACCAATAAGATGAAACTCGTTTTTTGAATTAATTAACTTTACACCCAGTCCCACTCCATTCAACATAAATTTATTCACGTTGAAAATGTCACAATGTAGCGTACCGAAATTATGCCCAAACTGTCACACTGCTAGCGCCACGACGGAATTCAATGTAATCTACACTAAGTTGCCGCCAAATAGTGAAAAGACTTTTGCTCAGTTGCAGCCAACGGACTAGAACTCCATAGTTGTCCGTAGTGGCGCTAGCAGTGCTACAGTTTTGCATTTTATACAGTCTCTTATGGAGAATAATTTCTGTGTGCAATGTAGATTTGAATACATTTCTACCTTTTTTCCACCAGTTGTTAGTTGTTTTCTCTTTTCATAACCTGGATTTGTATTGGAATCAAATGCCCCTGCTTCGTCTTTATACCAGAAACTTGCTGTAAGGTGGGAATTTTTTGCTGATTCTCCATAATTTAATAGATTTTCGATATATGCTCTATAACCATAGTGATTAGATGGAGGTGTAATACACTTTTGATTAAGATATACGTCAACTTGTGAGAAATGTGAATGAATCCAATTATTTACAGGTGCAATTTGAGGTGTTGTACCGGCTGCTACCGTTGCGTCGACTATATTCGTCACCACTTGAAGTAACTAAAAATTCAATGGGTGCCGTATTAGAAAGTGACGAAATTGGTCTATAACAAAACGTAGATCCGGATTCAATGCTGTTTTGTGTAGGAGGAGTAGCAAATATGTCTAGTTCTGATTTCATTGTTATTCCATTATGCTTATTTATGAATGCCATTATGCAAAAATATCAAATAATTCTCTCTTTTCTCGTCGATTGATATTTTTTTTATCTGAACTTTTTTTTTTAATTTGATTTATTTGTTTTACTTGATTTATTTTATGATTTATTTGATGATTTGGACTTCTTTGTACCTTGAGATACAAGTTGTGACTGAGTTCTTTTACGTTTGACTGGTAGCTTATAACCGCTACCAAACATCTTGTCAGCCATCCGCATACTTAAATTATTAATAGTCTCTTTTCCTCGTTTTTTGATGGTAGACTCTACAGGTTCGTTTTTGGTTATGTCAGAAATGATATTGTGCCCAGAATACTTATTAAATTTTTGTCTATGATTTTACGTTATGCAAAATAAAAAAGAGCTAATCGTTCAATTTTGCCGTATGGTATTGTAATATGAAAAGTAAAAAAACTAATTATTTTTCTATATTTCTGTTATGTTAGCCGTATAACGCTCAGGGATATGGCCAATTTAGCGGTCAAGGAAATGGCTTTTATTATTCCGCACCGTCACGCTCCTTTGGCCGAAATTTTTCTCAACAACCTCAACAAATGATGAATCAATTTAATGGATATGGCAATGCCCCAATGACCCAACAATTTAATGGAAATCCCCAAATGATGAATCAATTTAATGGAAACGGCTCTATGAGCGGTATGCATGCTATGGTATGTATAATTGAATAAATTTTCTATCTTATATATGTTTCTATCGATTTGTGTTTTTATTTTTTTAAATCATAGAATATGGGAATGCCTACTCCATCCGTATCATTCGAAACAATCACGCGCGGTCGACTACTGGACGAATCCAAAATCTACCTAAATTAGTCTAATTCAAAATGGATTTCTGTAGGGATCATACCGTCAGGTAAACTGATAGGTGGTCCAGGCTTTAAGACCGAAATAATGATATGTGGCAATACGATGTCTCCGTTACCACTAGACGAGGAAGGTGGTGCCAAGGCAATGTTCAAAGCGATTCGAGAAAACCCCGACTGTCAATATATGGCATTGGACAAACGAGGTATATATAGCAATGCGACTGAACCTTCACCATTCAACGTCGTAAGCGTGTCAACAAATAATACACCCTGTATACGTATAATACATGGTACCACAATGAGAACAGCAGTTCTTGGAAGATGTGATCTTCAATTTATTTCACCTGAAAAAGAATCGTTCAATGTTAATTGAATGTGACTTCGAAGTATTCATTTCGTACATTTCCGAACGTGGAAATGCTGCAATAGAAGACGAAACAGCATGCAATATGACATCTTGTGAAATAAACTGCAATTTCCCAGAATTGACACAGTACGCTGTAGAAAAGTATGAAGAGAGACGAAGAAAAAACCGTGACGAAGAGTTGGAAGCGCGCAAAGTTGCTACAAAAAAACGCAAAGGAAGTACCACTCCAAGAAAATATACTAAAAAATCCAAAAAAGCTGATGAGGCAATTTCAAATGCCTTATTGGACAAAAGTGATATAACTCAATCCGAAATTATAAAAACAACAAGTGAAACTGCTGAATCGTTGCAAACAACAGCAGAAAGCGAAAAATCTACCGTCACCGAAAATGAAATTGTTTCGGAAAAAACAACCAACACCGAAATTGATAACGCTGACTCAGCCGATGATGATGGTGATGAAGGTGTCAAAATGCCATTGACGATGATGAAAATGATAATGACAATAACTGAAATGTCAATCAAAAATTACAACAAATCCAATAAAATTTGAATTTTGAAATGGTCAAAAATATCACATTGTTTGAATAGCACTTTTTGAATGAAATAACCATGGTGAGCTTATTTATTCTGATCTAAAAAGCAATTTTTGAAAAGCTTAATTATATATACCTTGAAAGTATGCAATTTTTGAAAAGTTCAATTATTCCCCTGAAAGTATACTATTCTACTACTATATATTTTTATAAACAAATAAAGAGTCTTACAGGAGTAAGACGAACTTTTCCGCACGGTGGTATACAGGGGCGTCCGCAGGAATTTGATCAGAGAGGTGCGAGAGCAAAAAAAATCGAGGACACTTTTTTTTTTTTTTTTATATTGTATACTTTTTCTCTTTTACTTTTACAGCTTCAAAGTCCAACTATGATGACATTGAACCCGACATGGGAATAAATATAACAAAAAAACACTTTAGTGGTAATATTTGTTACCAAATTGAGACAAGTACCGGTGCAACGGCATTTTTGGCAATGTCTGGAATCGGCGAATTACTCAAAGTAGAAAACTTGATTACTGCGGCCGTCAAAAATATGGAGGGCATGTTACCATCAGTAGAAAGGAAGTTCAATGAGTTAATTCGATCAGGATCATCGGACCTCGCTGCTATGATGGATGGCGTTGAAAAAAGCGGCGATCTTCTACATATTGAAATTATCACTAATTTCAATACTTTATTTTCGATGTGCGTCGACATTTCGCCGCAAAAGCAAACAATCAAGTCAACGAAACAGAAAATGCCATCACTAACTCCAAGAAAAAGAACCAAAAAAACCGACGACGACGAGTTATCAAAAAAAAAACAAAAAATCAGGTAATTGATAACATTTATTTTTCTTTTTAAAAATTATTGCTATCAATTAATATTTTTTTCATTTTTCTATTCGTAGTTGAACAAGGTGCACAAGATGATCAAGTTGAAATCGATGACGGAGGACAAACTACCGACACCGTACAAGTTACTGACACCGTACAAGTTACTGAAGGAGGAGAAATTCATGATCATGAATATTCAAAAAAACCAGAAGTTTTTGTTTAAATTATCCGTGTGACATTAGATAACAAAAATTTGAAAAATAAATCTGTTTTTTCCATATATATAAAGACAAAAATTTGAACAATAAATCTGTGGTATTATTTATTCACTCTCTCTAAAAAATGTGATTATGTGAAATTACATATTGTTTGGTTATGTCATCACCCTAAATTTGGTTATGTGGGAACTCTTTCAAAAATCTGGTTATGTCAATGAAAAATTTTTGTTATGTAGAATTACATTTGACAGATGACATGACAGTCACCAACTGACATGTCATCTGTCAAATTTGACAATGCACTTCGCACCACCATTTTGGTAATTTGATACCAAAATGGCGGTGCGAAGTGCATTACATTCTACTAGAGTGCTAATTAGCCCTTTGTTTAATCAAATGTGCGAATCTTGCTTGTCCCAGCGATTATTTTGTAAAAAAGAATAAATAATAAAATGTTTAGTCTTTCTTATTTCCGAATAATGTATAATGATAAGTATATTCTCAATCGTATTCATTCAAAAGAATTGGTGCATAAAGTAAAGTCACGCTTGCTAAAGGGGAATTCGAAATTGGGAGTTAAAATGGGAGTTAAAGAAGATGCGGGAAAAATCGCAGTTGAAGCTGCAAAGAAAAGCTTTACAAAAACAGCAAAAGAAGTTGTGAAGAAAGGTGTAAAGAAAGGTGTAAAGTATGGAGGCGCCGCATATACGGGCCACGAAGTTGGTGAAATTTTCAAGAACGACGAAGACCAAATTATCGTTTATCAAGCACCAGGAATCGCAAGCAATGCAAACGGCAATACCATCACCAACAATAACACTGTCTTTGACATGAAGACTTTGATTGCCGTTTTGTTGACGTTGATCATTGCGTTTGCCTCATTCATGTTCGGGTACTGGGCATGCAAAAAAGTATCGAAAAGAGGGGGAGAAAAGGCAATACGAAAATTTAAGAATGATCTTGAGAATGGATGTATGTATAACGACTTGATTAAATTTCAATCATATGAAATCAACGATAATATTAACATTGTTTTAAATTTTAATTGCAGCCAAATAAACTTATCGTTTGAAGGAAGATAAACGGCTTTCAATTCAAAGCAACAGGCGTTACATTGATTTTTTTGTTTTGTTTTTTTTTTTTTTTTGTTCAAAAAGAATAACTAACACTGAAATTAAAATTTGAAAATAAACGCTGGAACTAAAATGTATTGTTTTTTTTATTTGTTATATTTTTTTTGTTACTAATGTTTTTTTAAATCGAGGACATGGGCGCAGGTACGTGCAACGGCACGTACCTGCACCCCGTTGCGGACGCCCATGGTGGTATATGCGTATTTTATCAAGCTATATATATTCGGCATCGAAATATTCTTTAATTTAATAGCAGAAGTACTCGCAAAAGATTTTTCACACTATCATGATGAACTCATTTGTATGATATTTGAAAGTATTCTATTTGCTAACAAAGCGCTATAAAAATATGTCTAACGTTAATTTTGCCATAAAAAAAATTATTTTTGAAATATGTCTGTATGCTACCTTAATGGCGTGAAATACAACCTTTGTACAGGTTTGTTTTTTACAAAAAATAACATTCGGAGGGTTTGGAGAAATTTCAACCAAAATTAAGAGTACCTCCCATACAAAATATTGAAAATTTTGTATGGGAGGTACCCCTAGTTGTAACTGAAATCTCTTCAAACTTTCAGAATGTCATTTTTTTGTGTAAAAAGTAGTCTGTGCAAAGTTTCACGTCATTAAAGTAGCATACAGGCATGGCTCCCATACAAAAATCCAAATTTTTTGTGATTTTTTCAAGGAAACTGTATTAAAAATTGATTGTATCTCAAAACTAACGTCGCATTCCGTTTTCTCGTGCCAAAAAACCCCCCAATACATATTTTTGAGTGTTTAAGTCTACATTAAGTATGACTTTTGAACGAAAATTGGACTCTTTTTCATAGGTATCACTCCAGGCATGAAATTTTTTTCCATCAACCAAAGTCGCTCAAAATCTAATGATTTCTATTCCTCCATCCTGTAAAGGCAGATTTTGAATTAAGTTTCTACGATGAGCGCAATCTTGCTAACAAATTTTGCGTACGACGTACAGATTAACAAAAACCATGTTTAAAAACGCAAAATTCGTGTTATCTGACCTCAATAATGGGTAGAAAACATGTTTCAGAAGTTTTCAAAATTTTGACCGATTACAATACTTTTCACCTTACACTATGTGTGCGGAAAAATAAAAAGTAATTTTTGAAAATATTTATCGAATTTTTACATTTTTTACAGGTATTAACATACATTCTGACGTGGGTCCATAGGGCCCAGATTACCCCCCCCCCTCTTAGAAACCGACTCAAAATTTACCCCCCTAGATTTTTAAAAAATTTCAATTACCCCCCTTGATTTTTGATCATATTTTTTGCTTCATCAGCATTTTTCGAATCAAGTCGAATGTCGCATTCATATCAACTTTAAAACTGATTATATTTGTGCATTGAATATAAACATTTAAACTAAATATTGATCAATCGAAAATCGAAAAAGAAATCAAAAACATATCAGACGCTTGATCAGTACTTTAGCTTAAATAAAGTGCTGATCAAGTGTCTGATATATTTCCTTTGATTTCTTTTTAGGTTTTACGAGGATATAAACTTATAGGTTTCAACTGCCAATCAACATCTGGAACAATAGATCTTGTTATCACACTATGGAATGAACGCACAGATAAAAATGGATTCTTCACAATTGGGGGTTCCGAAGTTTCAACGGCTGATTTGAAAGTGCCAAGTGATTACATAAAATTCCGTGGCAGTTTTGATGATAAAAAAGTGCAAACAATGTCAAATTTCTTGATTAACAAAGACTTGCGCGCAATTGGATTATTGCATGACAAGAAACAAATCAATACGTTCAGTGATTTCAATTTATCGAAAAAACAATCGAATATAAAAATTACTGATGCAATTATTCAACAACTGAAAAACTATTTAATTGACTTAGTTGTGTATGGAGAGAACAATACATGTGATAAATGTAAACTTTTTGAAAAAATTAACGAAGAACTTGCATCGAAAGAATACATACTTCGCGACTTTCCTTTAACAACTACAAAAAAAGATATATCCTTGAATCGATGTGCGGTGGAATCCACAGGTTTTTTGTCTGAAAAATTCAAGATTGGCAATATATCTCCTGGAAAGCCCAATGACTGCACCGGTCCTCGTTTTTTATTAGAAAATTATATTCCAGAGAATGTAAGCTCTGTTTATATTGATGATTGTGATAATTTTGAAGGCGCAAGCTGTTCAAATCAACCTACATGCACAGCATCCCATGAACCAATCATTTCTGACGAAACTATCGAAAAGGCGATTCAAGAAGCAAACACAACGGCGAGTAGGGATGTATGTACAAGTTTGATGCTATATCCAGATGGATCAAACACCGCACTCTCCGTCGTACACGAAAACAATAGAAAAAGAAATATTGGAGCCACACAAGATTACTCAGAAGAACTGGAATGGGAGACGACCAAATTTTTCAGGTTAATATGAAATATTAAACAATTTTCCAATTTCTATTTAACTTGCAGCTTTCATAATTTTAGAAACGAATGGATTGAACAGATATCAAAACATCAATCAAATTTAAAACCAATCGATGAAATAAAAATATCTATTCAACGTAGTGGATCCCGCCAAATCGACGTATCGGTCTAGACTATGCTTTAATCATTACGATAAATTTGGTTTGCAAAATAACTTCAAAAGTGCTCTCGCTGATGAAAAAGGAACGTTGAAAAAATATAAAGCTGACAATAAAAGAGCTATAGCTGAGCACGCAAACATCCCAGGTCATAAAGCTGTGGTTCAAATGCTACAAGATAGAAGCGCCAAAAGGTTATTTTCATATACTTTTTAAAACATTTCTTTTTTTTCTTTTTGAGTTTCTCAAATGATTTTTTAATTATCAATAACAGGTTGCGAAAGGACTTTGAAGATATTCAAAACAAGGAAGATGATACCAATGAAGGATATCTCAAAATTACAGCTGCAATGTTTCGTACCGTCTTCATAGAAATTAAAAAAAATATACCTTTTGACACACACGCACGTATAGTTTCCCTTCAAAAGATGCACGGTGTTAACCTTGGACACCACCACTACGAAAAATGTGGCACTATTACAATACTAGAATTCATGAGCAATCACATGCATACATTTTTAATTAAACATATGGTCTCAAAAAATTTACCTTTTTCAATAATCATTGACGGTTCTACTGATTCGACAGAGAACAAATACTTGATCATATATTTCCGAATTTTGGAGAATAACATCCCTGTCATGTGTTTCTATCGACTCGTTGAAGCATCAAGCGATGTTACAGCGAAGGGATTTTATGACAGTATTTCGAAAGCCTTCCAGTCAGAAAAAGATGTGGATTTCAGCAACTATGTAAAGAAAAATCTGATTGCCTATGTTTCTGACGGTGAGGCAGTTATGTCTGGGCATCGTGGTGGCTTACTCAGTTTTTTTCAAAAAAATACAGACAATTTTGTGTATGCAGTTCACTGCATGGCTCACCGTTTGGAACTATCCATCCAACATGCCTTCAAAAACATTCCATATCTTGCACGTTTTGAAAAATTTATTAACGATCTCTTCAAGTTCTATAACTTTAATAGTAGTAAAAAGAAAGCACATTTGAAAGAAACAGCCGTTAAATTGAAGAAAAAAATGTATGGTCTCAACTATATCTACCACATTAGATGGATATCTTCCGAATTACAGTCAATAACGAATTTAAAAAAAATGTGGATTGTGATCGCAAATGACTTGAAAATTATAACAGAAGGCTCACAATTCGAAAGAAAACCAAAGATTCGGCCAAAGAATTACTCCACCAATTCAAGGGAAAACATTTTTTGATAATATTGCATTTTATTTCTGATATTTTACACGATCTTTCATTCTGGTCGCTTAAAATGCAGGAAAAAACTGCCATGCTAATCGACTTCGCTGATTTCAATGAAAAGATTTTCACTACTTTTGAGAATTTAAAAAAAGACAATGGAAGAGATTTAAATTTATTTTTACAAAATGCGAAATGTAACGAAGATACGCCACCTGGTGCCTGCGAGAGCTTAGCCAAGTACTATGCCTCAGATCATGTTAAATTTGAAGGAATACAATTAATTCAAGACGATAGCATACTTAAGCTTTCTGAAATTCGTGTGACATTCTTAGATTCAATCATCGCACAAATCAAGTCTTACTTCCCAAGTTCGGATTTGAAATTATTCAAAATATTCCTTCCAAAAGAAATGCCAAATCAAATTGGTGATGCGCTAACATATGGAGTCATAGAAATTAATCGATTATGTGATCTTTTCAAAATGTCAGAATGCCTTCGGCTGGTCAGTGATTGGAGTAATCTATTAATTTCCATCATAGAACTCAGCCATAGACTAGTGGTTAGCGTGCCAGGTTTGTGAGCGTGAGGACACGAGTTCGATTCTCGGTCAAATTTGGTCCGGTATTTTTCCACCGTGATTCGCTCAGGAATTATCAGTGGTTTTATGCGGAATAGATTTGGCCGGGTTTCGGGCTAGTGGAGTGCTTCGGAGGGCACTTAAAGCCGTCGGTCCCGTGTGTGTGCACAAAGAATAATGGGTTCAGCATAGACACACGTAAAATGGAGTGCCTTTACGTTAGGTTGGTGTCTTGGATATGTCAAATATCCAATACGTCAACCGTAAAAAGGTAGTGCGACATCTCTGGTGAATATACCGGTAAACCAGCGATATGTGCATTCCTCCATTGAAATAAGAAGAGCCCAACGCCATCTAGGAATGAATGGAATACTTGTGACTGTCACGACAATTGACTTGAGAAGAAAGCCCTGGTCACTGGCCCTGTACGGAGGCTAGTTACATGGCTGCTATAAAGTGGGCCACACCGTGGGAAGCATTCTCCAAGCAATCGAGTGACAGCACAAGTCGGGTCGTCATGCAATAAGTTACGAAACTTGAGCATCGAAGTGAATAACTCCCCGTTTAATCCAATAATCCAATAATCCAATAATTTCCATCATAGAAAGCGAAGATTTTTCCACATACAAAACAAGCAATGCAGAAGTATATGCATTTTGGTCACACTTTTTGAATGCGCCAGGAATAGTCTGGTCTGAAAAGACAATAAAACTCATACACACAATACTTGTCATTCCAATAGGAAGCGCCGAAGCCGAGCGAGGCTTTTCAATATTCACACACACGGAAATAATGTATAGATTATTGGTAGAAATGATTTTTTTTCTTAAATCTATACAAAAGTTTAGATATCTCAACAAAAATTTATTTTTTATTAAAAAAATATTTTCTCAATGTCAATAAATATTGTGATTTACCCCCCCAGATTTTTCGGAATATTTTTAAAATTACCCCCCCCCTAAAATCTAAGACGTCAGAATGTATGGGTATTAACGCTGATACAAAGATAAGAAAAAAGCAAAAGAATGAAAAAGCTCAATTGAAAACCACCCCAAAACGCCTCAGAAACAATCAAATGTACTGAAAATAAACAAATTTTGAAAAAAATGAAAGATGAAACAATAAAATGAATAAAATAATTATAAAAAAAATGTCTTAAATCACTTTTTACCACTCATATACATTACTATATCGAAAAAGCGGTAGATTCATATTCTTCGGCCCCGAAAACACCAAGAAAACATGTTTTTGAGGGGTCACGGAAATAAAAACCGACACAACAAAATAAGATGATAAGGTGATGATTTTAAAACTTGTGCTATAGTTAATTTTGTTCGAGACAAAGAGTAGTATCAAAAAGGTACGCTGCATCTTAAAAACGACATATATTAGTTGACTAGTCAGCCCGAGTCAGCCATATAAAGTCAAAATATTAAAACAATACTCAAAACTAATAACAGAATAATTTTTTTGAATTTATTTTGTTTATTGTCATCGATTTTACGGAGCAAAACATATAGTTCAAAAAAAAAAAAAATTGTCAACTGTAGCTGTCACAGAAACAATACATGTACACAAGTAGCCAGAATACTCGATCGACATTGTGACAAGTGGCTGTAGTCAGACATTATATAGAGATATTTTCAGCCAGAAGAATCAGCTCAGCCAGATATCGTTAAAAGCTGAAATTGAGTGAAAACAATAGAAGTTATGGTTATAATTACACTTACATTGCTACCATCACTATATTGTTTTCATTCCATTTCAGCTCCTGACGATATCTGGCTGAAAATATCTCAATATAATGTCTGGCTTAGACTGGCCCCCAAAACACAAAAGTTGAAATTTTTTCGCTCTTACCTCGGAATACTTTTCCATATGGTGTGCAAATAACGTGTGCAAAGTTTCATGCCGATAGCTCAACGCTAGATAGTGCCGCGAGAGCTCGGTAGGTCATTATGTGAATTCCGCCTCCGCTTATCTCCGTCTGCTATTTTTTTCAGACGGGCGGATATTCATCATGTCCGCCTCCGCCCATCTCCATCTGCCATTTTTTTCAGGCGGGCGGATATTCATCATATCCGCCTCCGCCTATCTCTGTCTGACATTTTTCAGGCAGGCAGATATTCATCATGTCCGCCTATCTCCGTCTGCCATTTTTCAGGTGGGCGGATATTTATCATGTCCGCCTCCGCCTATCTCCGTCTGTCATTTTTCAGGTGGGCGGATATTTGTCATGTCCGCCTCCGCCTAACTCCGTCTGCCATTTTTCAGGTGGGGGGATATTATAATGTATCTATTACCTTTTACTTACCTTGTGGAATGAGTTCTTGACCAAACTGATATTTAGATGAATGATTACACAAGTACCTTGGTTGAAATTGGTTGAAAAAACTCCACTGAATGCACATTATATTCCACATCATGCAGTATTTAAGGACAGCACTACTACGAAACTAAGAACAGTATACAACGCTTCGCAAAAAACTACGAACGGTAAATCGCTAAACGAGCAGTTGGCGATCGGTAAAATAGTACAGTCAACAATCTTTGAATTAACATTACAATCGAAAAGATGTACAAACAAATTAAGTTGGATGAAAATCAACAGCATCTTCAAATGGTGCTATGGCGAGATTCAGAACATGAAAAAATCAAAGAATATATATATGACAACGGTCACCTTTGGCGTTTCAGATTCACCGTATTTGGCCATTAGATGGTTAAAAGCATTGGCTGAGTCAGTTGCTGAGAAATATCCATTGGCAGCACACGCGATTAAAAACAATTCTTATGTCGACGATCACACTGGAGGTGCTTCAACAGAAGAAAAAGCCATCGAATTGTACAAGCAATTAAAGACAGCGTTTTTAAGTGCGGGCTGTAATTTGCGGAAAATTATTTCCAATTCAAACGTAGTGTTGCAGCACATTCCCAAAAATGATAGAGAATTGAACATCAACCGAACAGTAAAGGTTTTGGGAATTGTTTGGAACGCACAAAGTGACAATTTTGAATTCAAACTCAACATCAATTTAAATACAATGCCAAAAGCAAAACGTCAATTAGTGTCAGAAATCGCGTCAATTTACGATCCATTGGGCTTATTAACGCCAGTGATTACGAAAGCGAAAATATTATTACAAGAAGTAGGGGCGTTGTCTAATACAACAAAAGCGTATGAATGGGATGACCCATTGCCCAAAGAAATCATAGACAAATGGTTGAAAATTAAATCACGTGCAATTGACATAAATTCGTTATCAATACCACGGTGGCTGAAAACAACACATGATTGCACAATTGACATTCACGGATTTTGCGACGCGTGCGAAAAAGCCTACGCCGCACGTGGAATGAGTTCTTGACCAAACTGATATTTAGATGAATGATTACACAAGTACCTTGGTTGAACACATTACTACGACTGTCTTACTTTATTGAATTAGATTCTTACTAGCATGCGTCCAGTGACGCATGTGCAATGCGGCATTACATGGCTGTGCGCGCATTATACCTCCTTTCTTTTGAAAGAATAGATTCATAATATTTTTGACTTAAATTTTCTTTTGTATGGATAAAGTTAGCTACGCTTTATTCATTTACATTTTCCACTTTGATCTTAACTCATTTTTCCTTTCCTTTTAAACAAAAATATTTTGGATGTATTCTTAGTCATTAAAGTTCTTTTTTTTAATCAAATTTTGCTGTTTTGTATTTGCATTTTTTGTTACTAAATTTTTCTTTTTTTTGTGTTTTCAAAGTTAAATCTAATATTTTCTTGCTCTATTCTTATGTAATTTATATTTTTTACCGTTTAAATCAATAGCCAGGTTGTCTTTTTCAACTTCAATGACGTTGAATGGCCCTGTGAAAACATATTTGAATTTGTCGTAGGGTTCTGATTCGATTTTAACCTTGTCATTTACTTTGAAGTCTACTGAGTTTTTAATTTTGTCATAGTAAATCTTATTTCTAGCCTTAATTTTGTCTAGTATAGTTCTTGTTTCCTTATGAGCTATCTGAAGTCTATATTTAAGTGTTTTTATATGGTCGTCAATGTTATATAGTGGGTCTATGTCATTTTTAAATATTTCGTGTGGCAAATTTGCCCTTCTGCCAAGTAATAATTCGAATGGTGTGTAATTGGAATTGATTAAACTTGGGGTTGAGTTGTAACAAAATACAAAATGTTTTAAGAAAATATTCCACTCATTCAAATTACCGTTGAGGTATGATCTAAGGTATTCATTTAGAAGCCGGTGATTACGTTCAATTGAACCAACTGTTTGGTGATGATAGGCAGTTGATTTCAAGTGTGTTATTTTAAGCAACCTACATAATTCGGTGGTGACCTCGTTTATGTATTCCGTTCCCAGATCTGTTTTTATACTTTTCATCGGTCCATATAACTAAACATATTTTTTTTAACTCGTTGAAACTGGATTTTAAGTTTTCAGAATAAACTTGAACCAATCCCTTTGGTGTAGCTCGTGGCAATCAATGAGAAGATCCATAAATTCGGTATAATGAACGTCCAAAGCGAAGGTTGATTTTCCGTTGGTGTAGAATTGTCGTTGATTGTTGAATTGAGAAGATCCACAAAATTGTTAGAGTTCTGACCAGTTTGACCATTATTTTGCTGAACATTCGATTGAGGATCGTTTTGGTTTTCAAATTCATTGGATCGAAATTCATCAGTTCGTTGATCGTTTGATTGCTCGCCATTGTTTTGTAATTCGTTAGAGCGTGAACCACCAGGTTGTTGGTCATCAAATTGCGAATCAAGTTGTTGGTTGTCTTTTGACTGACTGTAGCTTTTCAGCTGCCTATTGATATCATCCATCACCGAATAAAATAATGTTTCAATCTTTTCAAACGTTTTTTCCGAAAAATAAGGTTGTCGTTCATCATAAAAATCTTCTAATTTTTCATTATTTTCGCGAATAGTTTTGAACATATCGGAAAATGTAAGTTTTTTATCTTGTAGATAACGTTCAGTTTTGCGAAATTGTATATCTTTACGATAATTGCGAATCAAACGCTGCAGCTCATCTATTTCGATGGCCTGGCTACTTAAAAGCTCTTGCTTCGACATTTTGCACTTTTTTGTTTTATATTGTTTATGATACAAATGTTCGATGTTACTGACGCACTAAACGGTTTTTGATTTTTATCTACGTTAGCACTAACTTGCATAAATTGTCTCAATAGCTAACCGCTATATCCGATAAATGTTTTATTTTGAAAAAACAGTGATTTTAATGACTTATAAATCACAATTGTCACTACACAATAGCTAATCGCTATATTTGATTGTTTGTTGAACTTTGATAAACAGTGATTATATCAACTTATAAATCACAACACAATAGCTAACCGCTACAACTGATTACTTGTGTAAAATAATTTCGCGATTTTGAACAGAAAAAAAACTGAGAACAGATTTTTTTTTTCTTTAAATTTGAGAAACACGGTTCAAAGCGACGAGTGGCCAGCTCATACACTTTAAAGATTCGAAGGACCAAATGATAAACGAAGAGAAATAAAACGCAACATTTGTCATAAACGTTGTCCGAAGACTAAAAATTTAATGATAATTTCAAGAATTTAAATACACGAAAAATACGGAAATAATAAAACAATAAAACATATTTAAACTAAAAAAGCTTTCCGCAATGCAAGCGGAATTACCATGACACAAATACAAATAAAAACATAAATAATAATATAAATAAAATGTTCATGTAAACAATTATGTTGCTTATGCAACACCCACAATTATGTCACAAGCAAAATATGGCTATGAAATCGAAGTCGTCGCAAAAGGAGTGATCAAGGCGGCAAGAAAATACAATAAAAATTTCGGCTTTGCCACATTTAACACTCTCTTAATGATCTCTTCAAGTGCATTTATTGTGGTGTTGTGTGGTGTTGTGTGTCTGTGTGAGAACATGTATTCATATATTCGAATGGATTGAATTCAGTGTTTTGTTTGCACACGACTTTTTGATATTTTCAAACACGTTTCCATTTCATATAGGATGGGCGCGTCCGATTCAAGGTCGAAGAACCACATCGCGACCGAACGCTAGTGCTACGAAATTTGCCATTTAGTCATTGTGGAGAAATGTACAACGACCACCACTTCAATGGTATGCTCGATGGCCTGAATGAAAAAGGCGTCATCACGGCCAGTTTACGGTCCAGAACAATCAATACTGGTTTTGTCACATACAAAACAAAACAACAAGCGCTTGACGCTTTGAAAGCCGCTCCCGAACAAATGGATGCTTCATTGTATGACGAGTGAGTTTGGTTTTTTTTTCTTAATTATTCCATCGGTATAAAATTTCAATTTCAAATTTACATCAAAACAATAGTACTTATCTATATACCGTATCTCAATTAACATTTGTTTCACCGACAAAAAAAAAATTCAAATTCAAATTCAAATTTAGATCAAAAAAAAAGTAGATAAGTATCTATAAATCGTATTTCTATCGATATCTCTTTCACAGAATTGAGGCTGCTGTTGGTGTTGACAACGACCACGACGATATTGAGGGTGCTGTCGGTGGTGTGCTGCCATACGCAAAGATGGATCTGGCAACGAAAATCGCAATTTATGGGCAATACCATCATGTAATTATGCGTCAAAATATACCACCAACACCACCAAAGGATTCGGATGGATCCGATTACCAAACGACAAATGAAGAAGCGAACGATGCTGCTTTGACAGCCTGTGACCGCCTGACAAAATTGTCGTTGTAATGGTAACCAAAGCCCATTGAATCAAACAAAAAAAAATTCGCCACAGAAAATACAAAATAAAATAAGTAAAACCAGACTAAAACACACCAATAACTACCCATTAAATCAAATATGTTTTGTAGTTGTAAGTGTTGTTATAAATAAAAAAAAAATAGTTTAAATTACGATTAACGTTTGCGTACATCATGAAAATCAGTAGCATATGTTTGACTATTGTCACTATCAGCCATACTGAGCTCGTAAAACATAGCACATAGTTACATTGGAACGGCAACTATATAGAAGTCAACTACTACACACGCATCACTTCAACTGGTGAGTCAGTGGAAGCATGTAAGACACAAACGACAACGTTGTTTGCATAAGTAGTGGTTGCATTCTCTATAGTCGCCGTTCGAGTGTAGCCATGTAATTGTTGTTGTTCTTTCGTGTGAAGAGAAAAGGCTGTATTAAATGATGTATTTTGGCGCTCGTTGATAAATATGTATCGGAATATTTATTGAAATTGAGAAAATATTTTTTTAATAAAAAATAAATTTTTGTAGAGATATCTAAACTTTTGTATAGATTTAAGAAAAAAAATCATTTCTACCAATAATCTATACATTATTTCCGTGTGTGTGCCACTGTATCTTCAATACTTTCCATGGCTGCGGAAAAATTGATCTTCATTGCCTTGAAATGACTTGCAAGTTCAGAAACTTGTTGGTCTTCATGCATCACTTTTCGCACTTTATTTTTCGGAGTGAAATACAATTTTCTAGCCGATTCCACTGGTTTAGACGATTCCACTGGAGACATTTCATCCTCCTCTGATAATGATTCACTTTCGAATTGATCATCAACCTTTTCTCCTTCATTTTCGGCTTCACCATTAACATTTACCTGATCCTCATCATTAATCAGTAAATTATTCTTAATTTTCGTCATACGTTTTTTTAATTCAAGACGTGATAAAATCTCGTTGTAAAATAACTTGACGTAACCATAATAATCTTCAGTAAAATATGGTTCGTTTTTCAAATTGTCTGCTTGCTCGTCCAAACGTTCGTGATTTTTTAAGAACTCGTTCCAAGCTTCATCAAGCTTAACGCGATAATTCGCCAATGCTTCTAACTTGTTCAACTTCTTTCCCGCTTTCTTCGTAGATTCAGATAAATCGGAAATTGTTTTACCGATCGCGGATTGCTTTTTAAACAAATCTTTAACTTGTTGAGGATCCATTTTTACAATAATTTACTGCGCGCACTTAACTTGTTATACTTGTTAAAATTCTGCTTGCTAGAATTTCTCAAAAAACAGTAGATTTTACTAGTATTACTTTAAGCTGTTGGCTAGATGACGGCCCAAAGGTTGGATGGAAGGTTTTAATTAAAAGACGACCGCTTGCTTTGAGTGGTTAAATAAAACTGGTTTTTATTCTGATCAAATATTAATTAGGCAGACTGTCGACGATGCAAATGTGCATCGTCGGCAGTCTTGGCCCATTTCAATTGAGTGGGGCGATCGCTGCTGAGTCGCGCGATCGTTTGCACTCGATTGAGGTTACAATGTAACAATTGGGTGTGGCGATCGAATTAGGTCGTTGTTCAAAGTGGAATGTGCCAATTCGGCGCATTCCATTGATGGGCAATGACCCAGTTACAGAGTATAATGTAATACTCTCCCCCCCTCGGGAGAAAATCTCGTCCCGAGATTTAGAAAAGAAAGAAATTAATAATAATAATAATAAAGGTAAATTGGTAATAATAATACAGTGAGTGCGCTTTTTTCTCTTTTGAAAGGAAAGGTAGAAGCATGTGGTTAACATTTGTTTACATTGGTTTTGTTTATATGCTAATGTTTACGTGAAAAGCACGTGGTGATCATGTGTTTACATTAGTTTTGTTTATATGCTAATGTTTATGTGGAAAGCACGTGGTGATATTGTTATCATGACATGTGGAATTCAGTTTTGGACGACCTGTTATGCAAATGACAGGTTGAATGACAATTATGGAACCACGTGTTGCAGTTAATTGCAATTGCAACACGTGGTTAGTATGATAATAAGTGCAGTTTAATCATGACGTAAGTAGTGTATTGCAATTGATTTTTATTTTTTATTTGTTCTATTTATTGATTTTTGTCTATGTGTTAAAGTGCGTGGGGTGTCTGTGAGGTTGTGCGTCGCGTTGATAGTGGGGGGGTAAAGGAGTGAGTGTGTGTTCGTGTTTGTTTTGTGTTTGTTCGTTTGTATGAATTTGTGTGTGTGTGCGCGGATGTTGAGAGGGATAGAGAGAGAACGGATGTCTCAAATGGGTGCGTGCGTGGCTGTGTGCGTAACGGAGCGAAATCGGAGTCGAAAGAGTGTGTGTGTGTATGTTTGTGTGCGCGGGTGTTGAGAGAGATAGAGAGAGGACGGATGTGTGCATGACGGAGCGAAATCGGAGTCGAATGACTGTGTGTGTGTATGTGTGTGTGTGTTGCCTTAGGAGAATTTTGAGGGGAAGTCATGTGTGAATGTTGACTTAGGGGAATTTTGAGGGGAAGTCATGTGTGAATGTTGACTTAGGGGAATTTTGAGGGGAAATCGCGTATGTATGTTGGTTTTAATGGCATTTTTGTCTTTTGTTTGTCGTAGGTCGGAAAGTTACACGAATCGTTTGCTAGTGCGGAATAGCTCGAATGGCCGCATGTATGTGTTGGAGTTGTGGTGTGAGGCCCCCGTGTTTGTCATTGAACAGGGGAAGAATGTGGTCGCTGGTGGTCTCGAAGTTAGGAGAGGGAGAATTACCGACGATGGGGTCATTATGAATTTAGGTGCGGTCGTTCCGAGCATCATCGAGATCGACGACAGCTCGGATGATGAGTTTGGAGGAGGGCTGGGTGGTGCTGATGATACGCAACCAGGTGATGAAACGGTGAGCGGCGTTTCAGAGGGAGCGAGAGAAGAAGAGACGTCAACCGCTTTGGCTGGGGGTGGCGGTGGTGACGCTGACTTAGTGCAGAGGCCTGATGGAGAGGGCGACGATGCCGATGAAGTGGAGGCGGGTGCCGGAGGGGAGGATGCTACCGGCGAATTGTCTGAGGAGATTTCGGTTGCTGATCCCGAGGTGGAGGGAGTTAGAAATGAGACCGTAGATGAGGTAGCTGATCCCGAGATGGGAACAGTTAGAAATGGATGTGAGGGATCGGGCGCCAGTTTCGACAACGAACGAGTTGCTGGTGACGTTCGACCCGGGTCCGCGGGGGGATCGGCTGACGTGTCAAGTTCCAGTCGAACGCCACGGCAGGCGATGACCGCTGCCATTGGGAAAATACAGGGGTTCGATAAGCGTGTGGATGAAGCTTATCGGCGGGCTGCGGCGCACTTGACAGAGCGAAATGCTGAGCGATATAAAGCTCGGCGCCGGAAAGCCGAGAGGAAAGCGCGACTCGAGCGGACTGTTGACGTCATGTCGAAGCCGTGTGGTGTATTTCTACATCGGCCGGATGGAGCCGGACGGACTGAAGTGACGGACAGCGACTCCGACTCCGAGGGGGAAGATGCCTCAGAGAATGGGTCTTTGGGGTCGGCCGAAATGGAAGTTGAGCCGACCGCCGAGGGAAAGCGACTAGCTTGGCTCGGGGAGGGTCCCGTACGTTCCGCGTTGGAGGATGCTGTGTCCATGCATTATAAGCCGAGCATGATGAAGTCCCTCATGATGTTGGCTGCACGTATGAGAGGTAAGAAGGGGTATTATGGGGAAGTTCGCACTTGTGGAGATTTTATTTGCACTCTTTTTTCCTTTTTTTTTTTTGATTCAGGTGACGGGGCTCTGATTGATTGTGAGAATATAATGGAGAATGGGCTCGAGCAATGATTTGTAGTTACGAAATTCAACAATAAATGGAAATGTATGTTTCGAGACTCGAAGATGTTTGTTTTGGTTCTTTTTATGGGTTTATGTAGTTGGTCACTTTTGCTTGTTCTGGGTTGCTTATTTTTACTTGGCTTAATTTGTTTTGAGAAGATGAGTTTTTTTTGTGTTATCTACTTGGGTTTTGGTTTGATTTTGAATAGGTAATGGTTACTTTGTTTACGTAGGTATTTACTGGATAGGTAAGTTGTTTTGTGTCTTTTTTTTTTGAATTCTTGCTTAATTTCTAGGGAATATTGAATGTATATATATTTTTTGTTGTTTTTTTTTTTTTTTTTTTTTTTGTGTGAGGGGGTCTGAGTTTAGCTAATAATAATAATGGAAGATAATGATTAATCCTAGGGTTCGTGCGGGGAGGGGATGTCCTTTGGGTAAGCTTTTTATCTGTCGTAGCTTGGTATGGTTTGGGGGTTGGTGAATTCGATTCGATTTATGGTACCACTGTTACCATTTGGTCAGGGTACAGGGATATTGCGGATGCTGTGTCGATGATGAATTGAGATTGTTGTATTTGTTTGTGTGGTGGTTGGGCTGGTTTTGTTTGTATTTCAGTTTTAAGTGCGTAGACGGCCCCTGGGGCTGGAATGGTGTCGAATAGTAGGTCGAGGATGTTGAGTTTGCGTAGAAAGAAGAAGCCCGCGATTGAAATCAATGTGCCAATGATAGTGAATGCGATAATTGACAGTGTGATCATTGAGTTTTGTGTATCGTATTTCAGAACGTCGAAGCGGAATTCTTGGTCTTCGTTGTCTAGAAGTTCACGCGTGTTGTCGATGAGTTGCTGCATTTCGAGGTAGTCGTGGATAATGGTCGGTGCTGATGAGTGTATTCTAGATGTAGGCCGTTTACGTTTGGCAATTTGCGAGAGAAATTCCAGTATGGTTTGACTTGGCGTGATGTTGGGAATGATGGTAGTAGCCATTGAGTCGAATGTGAGGGTTTTATGGGCACGAATGATGAGGTTCTTGGTTTTGATTGAGCAGTTGGGATCAATTTGGATGAGACTGCCCTCCGAAACGGTTGTTTGCGTTGTCTTTTCATCACAGATTACCCATAGGCGAAGACCGTCGAGTGACGTTGCAAAATAAACTTCGTTGGGCATTATAGTGATTAGCAAGTCAGCGTCGGGGAATGGTTTGTATCGGCAGATTGTTTGGTTCAGTTCTGCTTCGGTGAATACTTTGACGCAGATGGGCGATATAAGAACTCGCGCAGTGCTAACATTCGACCGTTGTTGATCTCTTCCTGATTGAGTGGGATGAATTTTGTTTGGTCGGCATTGAGGAGAAAATATTCAGTTGTTGTTGACGCAATGAGCCGGCCGCCCGGGGTGGTGATGGGAACAGCCGTCGCTCTGTATAAATCATATGTCTCGCGCTCTGCCACGGGGACTGCGACTTCGATAAGGAGCTTATTGTCCTCAAGTCCAGTTCGCATCTCCGCGTAACGGAAAATGTGCAGAGGATCGTCTTTCGCCAGGTCGATTGGTAGCCGTTGGACGGCTGGAAGCGTTGCGGCGATTCTCTTGAGATCCGAAGCCAAGGCAGTTTTGCTGATTAGCTCCGGGATGCGTCCGCCCCGTGAGTCGGTGACTGATCGGCGAAGCTGCGAGTATAGGCGCATGTGTTCAATGAAAGCAGATGAGGCCACTTGAAAGATCTGTTTCAAAGCAAGACTTGTGGCAAGGGGATTCACTCAGGAGTATGGCGTGAACTATTACGAAACGTTTAGCCCAGTCGTGCGTTTCACATCAATTCGGATCATTCTGGCAGTGGCGGCCCAAAAACGAATGCACAATAAACAATTTGATGTAAAAACTGCTTTTCTCAATGGCGATTTGTTGGAAAGCGATCCAAACCAGATTCTCTATCATTTTGGGGAATCGGATGAATCATCTTATCCATATCGAGAATTAATGGGAAGCGTTATGTACCTTGCAATTGGTACAAGGCCGGATATTAGTCATGCTGTTTCGATGGCCAGTGGATTCATGGAAAAACCGACCGTCGTACATGAACGTGCGGCCAAGAGGATTTTAAAGTATTTGAAGAAAACTATAACTTTTGGTATTTTATTTTCAAGTAACAGGACAGACGAATTGAAGGCATATAGCGACGCTGACTACGCTGGTTGCATGGACACACGAAGATCAACATCGGGTTTTGGATTTATGTTTGGCAATGGCATCATCAGTTGGTGTTCCGAAAGGCAAAAATCGGTGTCGATGTCCACAACCGAATCGGAATATATTGCAGCATCGCAATGCGTTAAAGAATTAATTTGGCTAAGAAGCATCATTTATGAAATTCTGGATGAGAAATTGCTAAAAATCACTCTATTCATTGATAATCAAAGCGCAATTCGCTTAATCAAAAATCCAGAACTTCATAAGAGAAGCAAACATATAGATGTAAGATATCATTTCATACGTGAAAAATACGAGGAGGGCATGTTCGCTCTGCAAAACATTTCTACCAACGAAATGATTGCTGATATTTTCACTAAGGCCCTTCCGGCACAAAAATTCATGTTTTTTGTAGAAAAAATGGGTATGATGACAAAAATGTAATTGCAATTCTTGCTAACTCATGCATTCATTCTTTTAAATGTTCAAAGGTCTATTCATATTAGTGCTTAAATGCAAAAGAATTTTATGTTCAGGCTTAAAATCAAAATTCAAGTAAAATCATTCTATAGCTGATCGTCATAAGCTAAACACTAAAATATTTTCGTGAAGAAAGAGGTAATGTCAAATGCCCTTATAAAGTCCCTAACGCAGTTTCTTACACCCTTTTACTCACACACAAAAAAAACAAAATGTCAAAAAACAGCTGATCGAGCGAACCATTCATAACCAACTTCATGCTACTTGTAGATTTGGAATGAAAATAATGTTTGAAATTTCTTTGATATTTTGAAAAAATGAACTAATTATTTTGGACATTTTTAATATGTTTAGAATAAAATAAATTTTTAAACATTTTTTGTACTAACAATATTTTAATAAACATTCACTTATTATTTAATTTTCACAATTTCTATCAATTCACAAATTATGATTCTTAGCACTAGCATGAAGTTGGTAATATGTCAACCTTAAATCATTCATATAAAAACATATTGTGTTCACGCACACATAAATGTTGGGGACTTTTGACAATTCCACTTTTGTTTTACGAGTACCAAAAGCAAAGCAATGTAAGCATTGGTTTATTTGTATGAATTCTTTGTGTGTGCAAATTGATCTAAATTTTCATTTGTGAGCAGTTAAAATGTTTATTCATTAAATGTTAAGAAATTTTGTGTGCGCCCTACTAGTTTAAAATACTAACTTTTGTGTAGCTGAAATTTAAGGCATTAAATTTAATAAAATTTTGTTTAATAGATGGGCATTTTTGGAGATTCTGAAGAAAACGTAGAAGTGAAGGCAGTGGACAGCACTGGCCAAGTAAATAACAATATTGTTATACAAGAGGCAGCAGACACGCACCACCAAATGATTACCAGTGAAAAATTGTTAATTGCAACTTATTTTTTGATCTTTTTTGAAGTAATTAAGCTAATTATTTTTGGCATATCTGCGTTCAAAAGAAAAATTAAGAAAAACTATCGAAATCATAATAATGTTAATGGCAATGCCACACAAAGAAACTGATGTACTAAACAGGGAGAATGTTGTGTATGAATGTTTTGTTCATCAGAAATATCAGAATAAAAGGAACTGAAATTAAATAAAGCAGTTCAGTTAGTAACTTGCCTACCCAGCGACGAGTCGTTTCATTTATTTGTCTCTTGCATTATACAGCGATCTTATTTCCACAGCTATCATATAACACAACAATGTCCACTGCCTTTCATGCATTGTCCGTCCGTCCATCCAACATGTACGTCTGTAGCTATTTTTTATAATAGAACCGCTGTCTACTCATTTATATCCATATCCATGAATTGTCCGGACATGTCCGAACATGTCCGTCCGTCCAACATATCAGTCCGTTTACTGTCCGATTCAATTCTTAGGGTGTCCGTCCGTCCGCCAAAATGGACCGTGGACAGTCCGTGAACAGTCCGTCCGAAATGAATTGCTGTTGCTTTTGTGAACTTGCGCGAATTGAATTATGGTTTACGATCACGAAACAATGGAAACAACTATCTCTTGCAATGTCTTGCGCTGAATCCACAAATCACTTCGCTCACAATTCGCGGCAATTACAATATTGCCGAAATGCAATCCATCGCTCAACATTTACCAGTCTTGATGACACTTCGGTTGGTGCATAATTACACTTTGTTCATGGCATAGACAAATCAAATCGTGACCTTTCCACAGGTGACGGAATTCAAATTGAATGTAGGTTGGGCACTGGTAAACCACCAATTCAATATTCCCTTTCGGTTCCCGCAACTGGATGATTGCTTGATTTCGGTACAAAGTGTCGGTTTCAGTAGTCGATTTTATGATTTTATTCGAAATCATAACAACATTGTGAAATTTGTTCTCAGTTATAGAAGTTTGAATAATTCTATATATTGGCCGCGTACTTTTGGAACAATACTTCGTCGGCTGCGCTTTTTTCATTTGTATTCTACATCTCTTTCTCCAACACACGTTTTGGATCTCTTCCCACACAGCAAATCATTGAATATTGCCATTTTTAAAAACACTCGGTGAAGTCGAAGAACTCCGCAATTTGTTTGCCCGACATGACATCTCCGTGGAAATCGATATAGATAATTGTTCTTTTCGACCAGAAGTCACCATTCGGCGTAACTAAATTCATATAAAACCAGATTGAAAAAAGAAAGAAAAATAAAACCACAAAAAAAGTATTCACAAAAAAAAATCATTCTATACTTACGCTTTACCTTTTTTACTTTTCCGCACACACTTAGTGTGTAAGGTAAAGTATTGGAATCGGTCGAAAAATTAACACCCATAAAAAATGTGTTTTCTCGTCGGTATGAACTCCAATACATTTTTTGTTATTAGTGCTGCTTCTTCTTTTTC
>NW_022198210.1:48068-78743 GCF_009176525.2 Contarinia nasturtii | reverse complement strand
CACATTACTGATGTATATGTATTGCATTTTTGAATTCAATTCATTTCGAAGAGAATTTTTACCATTTTTTTCTCCTACAAACATATGTAAGTATCTATACATGTCGGTATATAAGCCATTTCGGTTGGCAGCATCCAAAACATTTGTACGATCACTTGAATCGCCTGCTTCGATATAACTATCGATGGCTTCCGTCACCATCCCCCGCTGTAGTTGTGCCTTTGCCAGATCCGACCACACAACTGACTCGTTACACCATTTAGCAATGGCCGAAGTGTGGTTTTTTTTAGAATTGCGAATGCTTCTCCGTACAATTCGACATGACTGTTTTAATAATTAGCGGCAAACGCTTTGGATTCACTTTTCGGACGTAATCTACAATGTACATTCATCCATCATTACACAAAACCTCCATTAAATCATCTTCGTTGAATCGATCACACAAAACTATAAGCGGCCATTGGTTTGCGAGTTTGGCTTTTTTCAAAAAGTGTTTAACTCGTTCTGGATTTAATCGATTCGACTGGCCACACATTCGGATTACTTCTTCGATTTGATTGGTTTCACATGCGGCCTGAATGTACTTGAAATGAACTTCCGACTCTCCATATGTTCTTATGACCGAAGCCAAAAAATAAAATAATGCCATACAACTGCCTGTTATGGGATTTTATTCGGTAAAATGAAAACTGGTGTAATTGTCACTTTTGCCTGCAAAACGATGCGCGAATAATAAACACTGGAATGTCAAATAGAATTAAGGTCAGTTTAGATGTAAACATTCCAATCGCCAATTTCACCACGCCACTTGTGACCAACGTCACAAGCATCGTAGACTGGAATGAAACTGTCAAGAGAGAAAAAAAGATCAACGATGGGTCTTCTTCGTCGGATCGTCGCTCAAACCAGATGTTGTGTTTGTTGCACAATACATTCGCTCAAGTAAGTTTCGATTGATGCGAGATTGTTTAACCAAAAAATTTACTACACGACGTCGTTTTCCGTGTAAGTAGTTTTTTTCATTTCGCAATCGATTGACCGCGAGCACACGTCAATTAGCGGGAGATTGCAGTGTATTTTCGCCAAGCAAAAATAAAAGGCAAAATACAATAAATCCGACGTAATTCTTCCATCATAGGTGCGAAGTCGATGCAACATGTGATTCATCGGACCATAACCCAACAAAACAGAACGGTATCGCTGGACAAACGACAGCGAATTAAAGATAAAAAGATAGACTAACCTAAAAAAATTCTCTCGTCATTCTGAACAACTTTGCCATACATCACTTTTTGATCCAATGAGGTTTTGGACAAGTTGGGTACTCCCCCCACTAATACCCAAGGGGGCAACCCCCCTTTTCACTAAATTATTTCCTCACTCCCAATATATCGTTCCCCATCATTTTCATAACTTGACAAAATACCATTTATAAAAAAATCGATTTAAAGAGGATGTCGTAAAGTGTAGTTTAGCCATTACGACGAATGGTAAGTATTGCTTTCAAGCATTCCAATGAATCTTCAACGGATAGAGTTCCAAAGAAACCGACCAACTAATCAGCGTTCAATAGATGTGTATGAACGACAGCACGTTTGATGTCAACCAATTCAGTATAGTGTTCAAGTGCGCGCTGCAACAATCTAGCTTCTTCGCACAATTGGCCAATGTGCGCGCGATCGTAGTGGGTAAACATTGAATTACCTAGGATAGCGTGAGCAACTTGCGGTGCTGATGACAAATTCATTTCCAATAGACGGGTTTGTAGGGCTCCTTCTTGTGGTAGATTTCGTTTCAATGCATCCAATAAAAAGGCCGTACACTGTTGAACCATGTTTTGTTCCATGAAAATATCGACGATTGGATTGATGTCAGCCAATAGTTCTTTATTAGCAACAAATCTGGTATTGGCTAGGGAGTTATGCGACACGATGCAAATGTGCATCGTCGGCAGTCTTAACCTATCACAATTGAGTGGGGCGATCGCTGCGGAGTCGCGCGATCGTTGCACTCAAATTGTGATTACAATGCGACAATTGGGTGTGGCGATATCGCGCGAATTTTTCCCGTGGCATCTCACAAATTACTGTAGAATTACAGTAGAATGACGAAGAATGACCGGCCAAAGCAAATGCCAAATTTATTCCAAGATTGTCCGCTGACAGATACACAATTGTACCCTTCAAGTTAATTCCACCAGCAATTTCAATGCCAATCTCTTATAAATATTTGATATCTTGTATGATTAATTCCAAAATGTTATTAAAATCGGTTGACTTCGTTTTTAAATCATCTGCATTGCATAAACAAACGAGAAGCACATTTTGCAGCCGGGAAAGATATTTGCTTGGCATATTTCGTACGATTAAATAAACGGCGCACACTTTATGGATACCACTTTTTGAAGAGAAGGGATTACAAACTTCGAAGTCGTCGGTAGCAATTTGCAGCTGTATTGCATTTGGATTTTGCTGAAAAAACTCACTTTCGGCAAAGACTTTTCCACAACGAAAGCACTCAATGTTCTCCTCATCACACAAATGTTCATTCGCGGCTTTCATATAGGCATCTAATTATCTTTTGATTTGTAAAATGCTTTCAATGAATCAATTATTGAGACGTATTGTAATGAGGACTGAATTAATTTAGGATATTCTTGCTGTGCATCTTTGTCCCAAAACATTTCAATTCGAGTTCCAACAGCTTTCTGTTGCGGTTTGACATACAATTCATTCCGGTTGAACCATTTTTTACGTTTACTTCGATTTGAGAGTACGTTGATTTTTGAACAAATGAGATCCGCTGAAGCTGTGATTGACTGTTTTGGGGTCAAAAATTTCTCTTTCTCAATCAGGTGTATGTTAAAAAATGCTATATTGCGAACTAAATCACTTAAATAATTGAATAAACGATCTTTGTCTTCATGTTTCATTTTCATTTCCAAAACATCACTGAGAATACTATCGATGCAGCTCTCTCCATTCGGTTCTTGATTTAACAGAACAATACTGTCACTGAGAAAACTATTAGTGAAATCCATAAGTGGGACATCCACCTGCATAACATTGCTAATCTAAAATCGGAAATACAATATATTACTTAAGAAAAGAAATATAGTACTATAGTTGCTCATGCTCACGTTTTGCTCAGAATTGTTGATACATGAATTATTATCAGTTTCAGTGACCTTTTCGCTTTTTTCTGGTGTATCGGTTGAAATACGATTTGAAACATTGGGAATACTATATTAAAAAATGAATTATATTCATGAAAAAACTCTTGAATTTGAGATACACTCTAAACATTAAAACAATTACCATTTTTTCAAATGAACCTTCAGAGTTTTCAGAGATAAAAATGATTTCCGACAATCATTATTGATAATGCATAGAAACTCATTTACACTATCCACGAAATTGTGATCATTTTCGAAAAGTTTTTGGCATTCAAAACACTTAAAATTCATTTTTTGTTTATGTGCTCTTATTTTGTCAACAATAGAAGAATGTTCAGATTATTTGAAGGTTAGAATTTCACAATTATACTGCGCGCGTATAATATGCACATGTATTACCGGTAAACCAGTATAAATCCAACATTGTACTAGATTAGTATAATATTGACAACGATTATCGACGAAATGTCAAAGTGGCCATGGGTGATGACGAGGGTTCCTAGGGGTCGGATGACCCCCCCCCCCCCCCCAAAATATTTTTAGGAACCCTCAACAATTTTGGAAATGAGTACCTTTTTTTTTGCTCTTCACTTTTTTTGGCCGAGAAAATTCTTCCGATTTGCTGAGGATTTTCGCCTCAAAAAGTGACGATTCTTCCTTCCAAAAAAAAAAACGATTTTCTTGTCATTTTTGGATTTGCCAGGCAATTTAAAGTAGGAAAATTCTTTTGATTTGCTAGGGATTGTCGCCTCAAAAAGTGACTTCCGAAAAAAAAACGATTTATCCTCATTTCGTACAAATTGTTGACATCGTCAGGGACCCCCATGGATTTTTCCAGGAATCCCTTGCAGAATTTTGCCATCACCCCCTTCCCCTAAATTTTTTTACGTCATCATCTATAAAGGTGGCTAAACATAGTACCAATGAAAAATAAGTCAGCGCAGGAAGTGGCAAGAGCGACTGTTCACCAGTGAACAAAGTTCATTCATACATATCAAATTCAATACATTTATAATACATGCATTATTAATTGCTTACTTGCACTTTCGGCCCTTTATGTTCAAAATTTATTCAACATTAAAGCAGTATATTTAATATCTTCAAAACGAAAGCACCGTGTTTTATTTATCGAACGATTAATTAATTAATTATTATTCTTTATTTTGGATATCTATTTAAGTGATATTCAGCGACATTCGAACAACATATTTTAATTTACCGTCCGATGAAGATTATTGAATTTGATTTGGGTACGGAATATAAGAATAATATCATCGCGGAGTTGTGTAAATTACTAAACATTAAACAGAATTTTTCAACCGCGTACCATCATGAGACTGTGGGTATGATCGAAAGAAGTCATAGAACTTTGAATGAGTATTTAAGACAGTATTTGAATGGTGAATTAGAACATTGGGATACATTTACCAAATATTTTCAATTTTTGTATAATGTATCGAAAAACAGCGGATTATAATATTCATGAGACAAAACACGCTACCAAATTACATTCTAAATGGCAACATTGATCCATTGCATAACATTGATGACTACATTGAAGAGACGAAAATACGACTGCAGACTGTCTATAACGAGACTACAATTTGTAAAAAGTTAATCGACAGACTAAAAATGCAGAACAAAACTCATTATGAGAAAAAAGCCAATCCAATTAATTTAAAAATTGGAGACTTGGTTAAAATAAAACGAGAACCTTACGAGAAATTCAAGTTTATTTTTGAGGGATTAATATAACAAAATTGTAAAACAGTAACTAAAACACAAATACAAAATAGTAAAATCATAAAATGGTGTATGATGTCTAAGAGTTCACTATTTTCATTTTAGGGAACGGATGAGGTTATAGCATGTAATGAAAAAGATGTATAGCATTAATGAAGTGAAAATTGTAAAAGCATCACCCATCTTAGGGTGGAGATGTATGCGACATGCATAGCGAATTAGGCATGTATGCAACATATGCAAATGAGCTAATCAGTTCAGTTAATAAAGAGACACCAACTAACACGGTCGTTTAGCATTGACTCATTACATTACAGGTGTGTACATAAGTAAGTACATAGGAACCATAGTAAGTACCCATATTCATAAACTGCATGGCTAAACATCGATTATGGTTAAATAGAATAATGTGTATGCAGTAATTCATTGGAAATTCAGAAAACTATAAACAATATACAGTCCGGCAGTAATTTTGAAAGCTATTAAAACGTTTCGTTTTTTCAACGAATTACGGTAATATCCTCGAGTAATCTACACGTTACAAAATACGTTTTATAATTGTAATTTATAACGAAAAAAAAAACGAGTTACAGCGCCAGATTACATGACGTCACAATTTGTATTCAAAGTGGTGATCGCAGGGAAAACGAAGTGAGTGAATAGCGGCAACCAACCAAAAAAAATGTCATCCGTTGCCGCTATTCACTCACTTCGTTTTCTCGCGTCGCCGCTACTCACTTGATTCGTTTACAAGCGACTTACGCATGCGGCGATCACCACATTGAATACAAATTTAAGAGAGCTCTCTCATGAGAAAAATAATACGAACTGTGAGGTATGCAATCTGGCACTGTAATCTCGTTTTTTTCGTTATAAATTACAATTGAATCGTTGCGGCGAAACAGTAGCTCTTATTTTTCTCCAAATAATACTGCAACATGAAGTTTTTTTACACGGTTTATTTGTTGTAATACAACAAATAAACTGTTCTTAAAAAACTTTATGTTGCAGTATTATTACGAGAAAAATAAGAGCTACTCTTTCGCCGCAACGATTCAATTATAAAACGTATTTTGCAACGTGTTTATTACTCGATGCGTTTTATAATCGTAACGTGTAATTTTAATTGTAGATTCTTAATTTGCCGGGCTCTGAAACAATATTAGGATATATAAGTTGTTGTTCAATAAGAACAATTAAAAAAAAAAAAAAAATATTAAATTAACACTTTGCACATTCAAATAATATTGTATGAAAGTCCAATTTGATTCATAAACATAAAAAGTTTAATTTGATACGTAAACAAAAAGAGCAAATTTATATATCATAAGTAAATAAGCGAATTGGCTTACCATATATGGTAAGCCTATTTGAATCGACGTTGTAATGAATTAAGAAATTGAACGAAAATTAAAAAATCCAATTCAGTTTTATGACTGAACTGAACAAACCAACTTGTTTTATTTAGCTGAAACTCTACCCTTTCTATGTCTTAGACAGTTGTCGAATTTTGCATAGTAATCAGTTTCGCCTTGTTAATTGGCAAGAGCATATCTAGCTGTTCTTTTATTAGAAAAGTTATTCGTTATTGCTGTTTTGTTTCAAAAGCTATTTTGAAGATGTCTGCTAGTATGCGCGAAATCAAATTCAAAGGACCGAGTGCGACGTTTCCCCCTCTGCTAAGCGAAATTGATCCGATATACAGCGCTGATGTAAATGTCACTCTATGTCATTCCACAATAATACATTTTTTGGCTTGACAATATATAAGCTCTTCATTCAACATGCATAATTTTTGAACGGTCGAGTAAAAAAAGAAACATATCATAAAATATTCTTCTTACGTTTTTCATAAAAATTCTTTATATTTTAAATTTATTTGTTTAAAAATAACAATAATTTCATTTTTTTCATAGATTGAAAAAGAATCCAATGTAAAAAGTAATACCAATGCGACACCTACCGTAAAAATGCAAGAGGAAACTTTTTGGGATTGTAGCATTTTGGTCCGCCATGATAGCATCTTCGTTTTGCTTCTCTGTGATTGGTCAAGTAAAACGAAGATGCTGTCATGGCGGACCAAAATGCTACAATGGAGACCAACTAAGTTTCTTTTTGCATTTTTTACGGTAGGTGTCGCATTGTTATTACTATTTACATTGGATTCTTATTTAATCGATGAAACATTTTTTTTTTGAAATTATTGTAATTTATAAACAAATTAATTTTTTTATAAAAAAAAAAATTATAAAATGTTTAATGAAAAATGTTAGAAAAATATTTTATGACATCTTTTTTTTTCAACGATTCAATAATTATGCATGTGTATGCATTTGAAATGAAGAGCTTATATATTGTCAAGAAAAAAAATGTATTATTGTGAAATGACAGAGTGAAATTTACATCAGCGCCGTATATCGGATTAATTTCGCTTGGCAAAGGGGGAAATATTTTGACAGATAGTACTCGGTCCTTTGTCATTGATGTTGTCTCAAACGCAATTGTGGTCGATCACAACAGGAAACCCAAATATTCATGATGACATCATCAGCATGAGTGAAGACGGAGATGTTACCAGCCGAGATGGGAACGACGATGATATCATTAGTGTAAGTGACAACAGCGACGAGGAAATAGAAGTCATTTGCAATGACATCAACACTATTGAGATCAGCGACGAAGAGGATGAGCCAGATGATTTTGCCAGCATATTATCGCGCAATTTCAGCGAGGAAGAATTGAATGATATGTTAAGTCAACCGTTATTTAATCACATGCGTCATTATTTTTTTATTATTTTTTTTTAAATTTAGATTTTGAGTAGTTAGAAACGTAAATTTTATTTAAAATAATTTAATATCATACATTTTGGTTAATTATTTTTATTTTTTCTTTCTTTTGGTATTAGACGCGCAGAATGTCCATGAATGAACAATGCTTTGTTATCGTCTGTTCATAAATGAATAATGCTTTTGCGTTTGTCTACTTTTAGGAGTTACATTTAGAAAGTTTGTTAGATTAGATTTATTTTATGAGCACAATGTTTATTTAATTCGTCACGTATATTTTGGATATGTGTTGATTTTCAAACGTATTGCACTTTAGACTTTGACTATTAGATTGGACTTTAGACTTTGTACTTAAAGAATTGTTTTATATATTTTATTAGAATAGTCACGTATTAAAAATATATAAAAGCAAATTTTGATGTCTTAAATAAAAGCATTCATTGTTCTTCATTTCAAATTTCGACAGTAGTTTCGAATCATGTCACAGTCCAAAATCACCCTGCAAAGCCAGATTTTGAAGATCGCCTCTGGGGCCTTTGCTACACCAAAATGTAACCAAATATGAATAAAAACGTTTTGGGACGGTTTTATTTTTTTGACTTAATACAATAGGGTCGTGTGGGGAATTGCGAAACACCCCATTTTTTTGAAAACGAAATGTTTGACACATGTAAGCTACTGGCATAGTGAACAAAGATCATTTTTCTCGTGAAAAAAAACGATGGTATTTCACCGGGGAGACATCTACGACAGAATTTTTTGGAAATGATTTTGAAAAAATGTGCACAATTTGTGCCATTTAGTGCCGTCAAAAGAAAATTTGTGCCCCAAGGGTTGATATGAATATGGCAAGTGGTTTTTTGGGGGTATTTTTCTTTTCAAAATTTTGATTGGGGGCGAAAAAGAAAAATCTAATGATGCCAAAAATTTGGGGGTTGAAAAATTCATCCCTTTTTGATGCCAAAAGTTTGTGCCCAATTTGTGCTCTCGATTGATACCTTTGGTCAGTATTTTCATTTCACCCTCTAAAAGCTACTTCAATTTATTTTATTTGGGGTTAAAAAATCAACTACCCCAAATCGATGAAAAATGATTTTACAAATGATGTCAAAAATTTGTGCCCAATGTGTTCCCGCAATTAAGACCATTTTTTCAATAGTTTTGTAAAAAATCCTGTTAGTTATAGTAATTTCTTTTATTTGTTATTTTTGGATTTCAACCCCTAAAAAGAAATTTCGTTTTTGAGGTTGAGAAGAGAGCACTAATTCCAATTTCACCGCTATTGAGTGGCACAACATTCTTTTTTGCCCAATCAAAATTTTGAAAAAACTACCCCTCACCCCCACATGCCATATTCATAAAAAAAATGTGGGCACATTTTTTTAAGTCATTTCCAAAAAAAATTGTCGTAGATGTCCCCCCGGTGAAATACCACCGAAAAAAACCACTTGACATTTTTTTAGGGCAGTATATTCATATTGACCGTCCTTGCTCGGTCCAGGTCGGGCAATATTGAATTCAAAAATATTGAAAATGTTGTGGCGCAAGTCGTATGGCGAAGCCAACGGCAATTCAAGATTGGGCGGTGAAATTTTCGTCAACAAATTAATGAACCACTGTTTGGATAAAATGAAAAGTAAGTCGAACATTGATTGTCATGGCAAAATGACGAAAAACAATTTTGAAGACGTTTCGCGAAAATTGCGAAAGAGCCATGATTGGCTTATCGGTCGATGATGAAGCCAGTATTGAAATAACTGGTATACCTGATGTTGACAAACAAACCATGCATACAATCATCACAGTTCAGCGTTCAGATTTCGAAGAAATTATCGTACCATATATTCAAAAAACTTTGTAATGTATTGATATGGTTATTAAAGAAAAAATCCATCAAATTATCTTGATTGGTGGTTGTACGAAAATACCAATCATTCAAGATGAATTGGTCAAACATTTGAAAACAAAACATGAAGGACTCATCGATTGGAACAACGATATACCGTCGATAATAGATCAAAAAATCAATGCAATGGAATCGGTGGCTTGTGGAGCATGTGTACAAGTGGCTACATTAATCAGAAAGGATAATTCACGTTTGTTGAAAGTGCGCAATGGCTGGTGCCATTTCACGCGATCAAAATGGAATAATAAAATTCATTCCATTTATTCTACGAAATTCCAAATATCCGATATCGAAGAAGTATACCGCAAAAACACGGCATGATAATCAAACTATAGGAAGAATCGAAATTTCTGAAGGTCAGCAGCGCGATGTGGTTGGTTCAGTTGTTATGCGTGGAATACATGCGGCACCACGTGGTAATGAGAGAATTAGTATTGCATTCAAAGTGGATAAATTCGGTGATTTGCATATAACAGTTACCGATGAACGTAAGCCGACAAATTTTATTGCACAAAAGATCGAACGGCCAAAATAGTTTTCAATGGAAGAAATCAAAACTATGAAACAATTCATCAATCAATTTGAATTGATCTTTTTCAGCAGGGGTCCCCCTGATGAAGTGTTACCCCTTAAAAGTGTTCAAAGAATTCTTTCAATTTGCAGGGGATTTTGGCCAACAAAGTGAGAACCTTTTTTTGCTTTTCAGTTTTGGCATGTACGAAATTTTTTTCGATTTGCTAGGGATTTTCAGGGACTGGGTCGCGTATAATTTTATAGAAGCATAAAAAACGCAGGCAGTTCAAATATAAAAAGGATTAACGCACACGCAACATATCCATCGCTGTTCGTTATGTATGAAGCATGCGAATACATGTTCGTGTGTGCATGTGACCATTGAGAGACGCACGCACATACATTGTATTTATTGAGCGCAGGACAAAGCGAACAGCGACGGATATGTTGCGTCTGCGTTTATACAAAGTATAAATATCTTGTATAATTCTATATGCGACCCGGTCCCTGCACGCAAGTGGCGGATGTGTGTTGACTACAAGGGTCTAAACAGAAAGTTGGTGCCAGGCAGATTTCCTTTGCCTCGCATTGACGAAATTTTAGACGGCCTGGGTAGAGCAAAATATATTTTTGTAATAGATTTAGCATCAGGATAACACCAAATACCAATTGATAAAGAATCTCGCAAATTCACAGCATTTAGCACAGACAGAGGCCATTTTGAATGGAAGGTATTACCTTTCGGGCTCTCTCTAGCGCCCGCGTCATTCATGAGAATAATGACGCTAACATTTGCAGGATTGACTCCAGAGAAATGCTTCATCTACATGGATGATTTGATAGCCATCGGAATCACGGAGAACCAGCATATAAATAATTTAAGACACATTTTTGAGACACTACGCAATCAAACTTGAAACTTAACCCAGAGAAGTGTGAATTTTTTCGTCCAGAAATTGGCTACCTTGGTCACAGGTGTGCGAGTGAGGGTCTTCTGCCTGATTCATACAAATTAATAGTGGTTGAAAAATACCCAATACCGAAAAATAAAGACGAAGTTGAGAGATTCGTAGCGGTCGCAAACTATTATAGACGTTTCATCGAAAACTTTTCTGGAATAACAAAATGTCTAACGAAACTCACGAGAAAGAAAGAAACTTTTGATTGGAATGCCAAAATGCATTCGATCTGGTTAAAAAACTCCTCTTGTCACCAAAAATATTGGCATATCCAGACTTCTCGAAACCTTTCAGAGTGATAGTAGACGCGAGCCTACCAGCGTGTGGTGCCGTACTGTCACAAATCCAAGATGGATTCGATAAACCAATTACATTTATATTACGTACGTTTAAGAAAGGTGAAGTCAATAAAGTGATTACTGGAAAAGAGTTGTTAGCGACACACTATAACCAATCTCAGGCCATATTTATATGGAAATAAATCCGAAGTATTTTCAGATCACAAACCGCTGATATACTTGTATTCGTTAAAAAAACCAACGTCGAAATTGGCAAGAATACGCCTTGACCTTGAAGAATATGATTTAACTATAACACACATTTCTGGTAAACAAAACGTGGTAGCAGACGCGTTGTCACGAATTGAAATAGCGGATTTGAAAGATGTATTTATTGAAAATCCAGTTCTAAGAATTGAATCTTCAGAGACCATCAGAAAAATCAGATTAAAATCATCGAATAAAGAACGACATACAAACAGAATTCTAGCAATAACAAGATCAATGACGAGTGAAGAAAAAAAACCACAAACCAGGAACTAAAAGACAAGAGAACAGAATCTAGTGTCAAAGTATGTGAGTCCTTGTCTGCAGCAAAGACTTCAAAGATACCAAGAATACGTACAACAAACCTAACTGTGAAAAACAAAATGATAACGTATATTGCATTCTCAGTTTTAAGAAATAACAAATCTTTATTAAAACTAAGCCTCGGAAACGGAAAATTATCTCTAGCGACGATTCTTTCGAAAATTGAAAAAGAAACGAGTGCGAAAAATATTATGTTACAATGGCCTTTATATGATCGAATATTCTCCTTATGCGAAATAAGTGATTTCAAAACCGCATGCGTTTAAACATTAAATAATTTATAAATCGAATTGGTACCAACCGTAGAAACTATACGGGACAGACAAGAAAGACAAAAAATCATGGCGGACATTTTGGACAGAAGAAATTATACGCGAAAATAAAAGAAAGATATTATTGGAGAAATATGACAAAACACGTCGCACAATACGTAAAAAACTGCAAACAATGTAAACTAGCAAAACCAAATATATGCCCGTAGAAAATAAGACAGCAAGAGAGGTAGCCAGGGCAATATTCGAAAGGTTAATATTGATATACGGCCCCATGGGAGAAATCCGCACGGACATGGGCACCCAATAAAAAAAATGAATTAATTGGGGAACTATGCGAAATGTTAAATATAAACCATAGCATATCAACTGCTTACCACCATCAAACGCTTGGTGCAGTTGAAAGGAACTACCGTGTATTCAACGAGTATATAAGGTGTTACCTCAATGGCAATCTGACTGAATGGGATTCTTACCTAGATTATTTCGCGTTTTCGTATAACAAACAGAAACATTCAAGTAACGGCGAAAGGTTCAGCCCATTTGAATTGGTTTAGATTCGTAGACCAAAAATGCTAAAGGATATATTAACAAATAAAATAGACCCATTATATAACATAGAGAATTATGTTAAGGAATCAAAATTCAAACTCCAAATTGCCCACAAGACGGCAATCGAGTTAATAAATAAAATGAAAATTAGAAACAAGCGCCAATACGACAAAAATGTGAAAGATTTACAGATCAAAATTGGTGACTTGGTTAAGTTAGTTAAGCAGACATACAACAAGTTCCAATATGTACATGACGGTCCCTTCGAAGTACTAGACATAGAAGGACCAAACGTCATAATAAGATTGGAAAATGGCAAATCTTATAAAATAAATAAAGACAGACTTCGAAAATATTAACCGCAATAATTCCATGAATGAATAATCCAAGCATTCCATAGAATTCAAACCTTATATTTAAAAAAAATAATAAAATTAAAAAAAAATGACACATGAAAATAAAATAAAAATCGAAAAATACAAAAAGGGATAAGACTTTAAGATGATTAAGAAAATAACAATTTCGTCATAAAAAGGGGAGAAAAAGTAGAGATAAGAATCAATTAAAATTTTAAAAACAAAACATTGTCAAAATTGTATCCCTAATCATCTCTTAGAAAGGAGGTGAAGCGCAAGTCGTATGGTGAAGCCAATGCGGCATGCGCACTACCGCATTTAACATATATTAAAGCGGCAGTCTTGTCACAGTACTTATCCACAGTGGCTGTTTTTCATTTAACTCTTACTTTCCTTAGATTATATCTACATAAGAGTAAGTATCTCTATAATAGTAATTATCTACTATTTACAATGTCAACAATATAAACACAATGTGAGGTAATCTGATTTTGTTTATCAACATCGTGAAGTTGACAGGGAATGCATCAGACAAAATCTACAGCATCCAAATCAGTAATGTGCGAGGAACATTTTTCAGGGGGGGGGGGGGTGTGGTTTTTCGAAACCAAAAATTTCTCTAGCAAATCAGAATTTTCGTTTTTTTTTGGAAGTCACTTTTTGAGGCGAAAATCCCTAGCAAATCGAAAGAATTTTCTCCGCGAAAGACCCTAGCAAATCGGGAAAAATTTACTCGGAACCAAAAACCACTACATTGATGAGCTAAAAAAAAAGGTCTTCACTTTTAGAATCAAAAACCCTAGCAAATTCAAAAAAATTTCGCGAAAAAAAATTTCTCATCCAAATCACAGGAGGGTAAACCCCCCCTACCCTCTACATTACTGATCCAAATACTTCGCACATTACTGATCCAAATGTCAAACCGAGAGCTCATTCAGAGTTTAAAATTCAAAGTGTGAAAACGCATTGCAAATCGCTCCGCAAAATCCAAAATTATTTTACCGAAGAAACATCATTTCATTTTCAAACGTCGAACAGAGCAGACGTGATTTACAATGGCAGAAATTTATTATATTTCGGAAGATATTCCGCCCAAACGGTAGTCGAGATCCAGCATTCCCGGGACTGTCCAGAATCGAAGGCCGGAACATGGTAGAGTTCATGTGCGCACACTGCCCGGAACAATCGCAAGTAATTTGCGAACTATATCAAGTCAAGTTTGTTCGCACCGTCCCTGATGGAGGGCACATGTACGTATCCGCACAGTTATCGGCTCAATACGGCTATATCGCCAATCATAACATTGAGTACCATCGCAGCACGCGTGGCCATGGCGGTTGGTTTTGACGAAAATGTGGCGGAGCTTTGACGCGGATGGAGGACGCAGTATTTGTCAATCGAATGCGGGCCGTGTTCAGTTTAGGCGCCAAATCGGCCATTTTACATTTGAGGCGATTTTTCGAGATAGAGCTCAAATTGATATTGATTTTTTCAATTCTATCGTGTTCCCTGAATCTTTCTCTACAAGATAGGATCATTTTCACATCATTTGGATTTGATATGTGCCGGCCATAGTCAAAACTGGAGGCGCCAAACTGATTTTTTCAATTTTTGTGCGCTATTTCGAGATTTTTTCAAAAATGATCTCAGTTACATGTGACTTTTCGGTCCTATCGTACTCTCCGGACATTCCTCTATAAGATAGGATAATTTTTGGATCATTTGAATTTTAATTTGCGCCAGCCTGGCGCCAAAAGTATGAAGTTATACCCATATTTTATTGACATTTTTCATATTTTGAAAATTTTTGTATGAAAGGTAGCCCGACTACCTCTAGATTGCCTACCTCTATTGCGTTCCTCAAGTCCGTCTCTACAAGATAGGATAGTTTTTGGAGCATTCGATACACTTTTGGGCCGGCCATGGTCAAAAATTGAGGCGCCAACTCGGCCTTTTCACTTTTTGTGCGATTTTTTGAGATTGAGCTCGAATTGATGCTGACTTTTTTGCTTTGAAAATGTTGTGTAGACAAAAAGAGGTCGACTGACACCTTGGGTGAGGTCACCCTCCACGCCTGTGGGGCAGGACAGGGTGAAATTCAGGAAATTAGCTGAAATCGTAGGTAAAGGTCCAGAATAGGGTCTACTACCTCCTAGATCCCGAAATTAGGACCATATTCGGGTTCCTCGTGAAAAATTACCCTCATGACTCATACATTCCCGTGTACAAAAAAAGTGACTGACTATTTTGGGACAAACTGACTGACTATTGACTGTAAAAACAAGCAACCTTAGTTAAATTTAGTTAACTTCAATCAATTAAAGTAAGCTATGGTTAACTGCAACAGCTAACTATAGTTGACAATAATCATAGTCACCCGATAGTCGAAACGTCCCAAAATAATCGCCTGACTGACTGAGTAACTATAGTCGATTGTTTTCCATACAAAATTTTAAAATTCATGAATATAGCTAACTATAGTCACTTACAGTCAATAGTAACTTAGTCACTTTTTTTTCACTCGGGTTATGACCTCGAGGTCGTAGTGATCACTTATTCCTTCCCTTGTACCTTAAATGTGGGTCGAAAAGCGAAACCATCTCCCCTTCAGAAGGATGATGAGATTTTCACCCATTTCAACTCAAATGGGTTAAAACGTTACATTTTACGTAGACAAGTGTGCGATAGCGATTTTATCACACCATCTACATTTGATGTTTGGGAACATCACTGACGTTGATGTCTGAAAACTAAACTCGGATTCTGGAATCACATTCTTTAAATCTTAAGATTATATACATTCATCTCTGAAATTAAGATTTAAAAATGTCAAAGCAACATTACTATTAATTTAAAAAAAGTAATGAATATCAAATTTTTTTCGTATATTTACAAGTTAAAAAATCCTGCCAAAATCCAACCCCCCCCCCTGTGATTTGGATGAGAAAAAATTTTTCGCGAAAATTATTCGAATTTGCTAGGGTTTTTCATGAAAAAAGTGAAGACCTCTTTTTTTTTTTTTTTAGCTCATCAATGTAGAAAATTGAGGAGAATTCTTTAAATTTGCTAGGGTTTTTGGTTCCGAGAGATTTTTTTCCGATTTGCTAAGGTTTTTCGCGGAGAAAATTCTTGCGATTTGCTAGGGATTTTCGCCAAAAAAGTGAAGAGCAAAAAAAAAAAAAAAAAAAAACGAAATTTGTTGTTCAGATGAGAGAATTTTTAGTTTTTGAAAAATCACCCCCCCCCTGTAAAATGTAGCTCGCACATTACTGGTTTATACAGATGCTACAAATAATGTAAAATGTCAAAACACACACACTTGTACGTAGCTGTCAAAATAAGCTACAAGGAACACATTTTTATTGCAGCTCTGCTGTTGCTACAATAATTTGCGGAAAAACCGCCCCCACTTTTTCTGTGAGCACACTTGTATTTTGCTGTGCAAAATTGCAAATGGCGCGTATTAACTTCGGCATCTTAATAGATAATAAACATACTACTACTCGCTATTAACATCGATCTTAATACTACTACTCATGTTATTATGCGTAGTATGATTGGTTGTTAATAGTTAATAGCATCCTAATAAAATATTATCATAATACAAAATGTATCAACATATCGGATTTGGCACATCTATAAAGTAAACCAGTCTTAGTAAAACGTAAAGTTCACGCGACAAAAGGCCACAGCAATGTTATTCGATAATTTTCGATTTTTTATTTTTAAGAAAAAAAATAAAAGTTTTGTATGGGAGGCACCTTTATTTTTGGTTGAAATTTCATGAAACTTGGTGATATTACTTATTTTGGTCAGAAAATAAGATTCACAAGTTTTCATGGTGATTGGGTCACTGCAATTTTTCATGATTTTCCAGTAAAATGTACCTCCTTTCCTTTGAAGTCGCTGTCTTATATGGAACCGCAAGTTGAAAATTCCTTCATATCTTGAATCTGGGGACTATAAGACATGTTTTCTCAAGTGGCCATCAAGATATGCCTCGAAATTCAAAAAATGTTCCACCCTAATGTATGTGCATTGTACATGATAACAGACACATTTATATGAATTATGCTTATAAATAAACACTTTATGATTGAACACGAAACATAACGGTTGTATTATTATTACAGCCGTGAGAGATATAGAATCTCTGTTAAGACTCAAATGCTCAATAAATTAGCGAATTTCTGAAATGTCTGCACAAGTGATAACGAAATACGCGTCCAAATTAGCGCAGGCAGGTTTATCCAGGCAGGAAAGTGCATCCGGGTATGAAATTGAACGTGTAGTGCAAACCACAAATAATTATACATATGAAACAACCGCTAAACAAGAGAAAATTCACCCTTTCGGCACCACAGAAAATAACACAGTACTTTTGATTTCCATCGGACTTATCACACTATTTCTAATCACAATCGCAAGAAAAAATATTCTACAAAGACCGCTATACAAATCAACAACAAAATATATTACCACTCCCAGCAGTACGTAATGCAAATCAAAACGTAAACACAGCCCGCGTAATTTAAAACCATTCGCGAATAAAGCAAAGACAATAGACATAAATGTGAAGTTACAATAAATGAATAGTGAAAATATTTGAATTTTGAAGTGCAGAACTCTTTCTTATTACAAAAAAAATTATAAGTGCAAAGTGGCAAAGCCATTCAAAACATATTAGACACTATTCAAAATTGCACACAAATTTTAAACGAAGTGTTATATTTAGAAAGAGAGACACAATCACAATGCATACAATTGGATAAGAAATTACGATCTTTGCAAGCCACACGCACAGTTTGGATTCTCAACAACAGTGAAGAGCGACGTTTTTCAATGAACGAAATGTAAAATGCATGAGCGCAACAGCTAAAAAAAAAAATGACGAAGTAAATCCAAGTGCGCATACCAAATTACCACGCAGTATACATATATGAATGGGTCAGAATAAAAATACGACTTGTACGCAGTCGTAGTGGACACAGTGTTTTTTTTACATAGAATTTTTGTTGTATTACAACAAATAAACTATGTAAAAAAACTCCATGTTCCACTTTTATAGACTCTGCGTACAAGTCGGACTTTTATTTTGACCCATTCAATTTTGAAAAATAATAACAAACGGACACAAAGTGAAAATAAAATACTTGAATACAAGTAATTCTGAATGAATTAATTTAATTGAATTTTGATGATTTTATCTCACCTTATTGTCACAGAATTTTTTTTCACAACCAATCAAATTGTAATGTCGATTACAACTAAAGAATTTCTATCGCGATGATGGAAAATGACAATATCTGTCAATACTTGGTTTGCTAATTATCCATTGAACAACATGCCATTTGACAGATGCATATTGACATTTCAGATATTGTTGGCTTACTTATTGCGCGAATATATATAAATATTACAAATTACCACCCGAAAAATTGACACTTTTAAAGAAGATTCTATCTCTTTTGCGCTTCATTTGACATTTGGTCATTGACAACATTTTAAAGTGTGCTAACGATTTTTTTGGTAAACACTTCTGTAGAAATTGATTTTTTTTTTCGTATTCAGTAGTCAGTGTGTATGACACGCTCATGTAGAGAAGGCTGTATACACTCGCGTATCATACACATATACTACAAAATACGAAAAAATATTCGTTGGGAAGAACACAATTGTGTTTGTGTTTTGACGCTTCTCAAAAATGTAGTGGTTCATCTAAATGTATTATTTCTCTCTATGTTGTGTCAAAATTTATGTTTTAGTTTATGTTTACATGCACACATAATGTATGTGTTTGCATTCGTTCTTACATATCTATCGGTGAGATTGAGAGTAGAGTATGTTTTTTTCTCGACTCATATAGCGGTAAAGTAGAGTATGTTTCACTTGTACCTTTTTTGAATTACACTTTAATGACAAGTAAAAATGAATAAGTGTCTTCACAAAAAATGTTGTTCTTTACTTTATCCAATACAAAGTCAGTGGAACCTACTCTACTCTCAATCTCATGCATAAATATATACATATTAATTTACTCATCGGTAAATAAGGCAAATTATTTTATTCGTTTTGTTGTTTTATCTTTTTCGTTGACATTGAATGTGTGAGTTAGTGAGTGAGCGAACATACTACGTTAAAGCAGGCAGGCATACCTCCATTTAACAAGCACATCAATCAGTGAATACTGAATATATGTTTTACAAGGTAGGTATGCCGCTCCAAACGTACATTTCTATACTACTTGAAGCAATCAACTTACGCAATCAACTCATCAACGCATTCAATGGGGCGAAGTTTAATTTCAGAAAATTCGATAGCAATTCAGAGCAATTCATGAAAAGCATTCCAGTAGAAAAGCGTGAAGTAGTGAAGGAGGAGGTGATTGTATTGCATTAAACTTAAAATTTTAAGCATATCAGGTCGCTGTCCATCAGTTGAATATGACGAATTGGAATGCATCATCGACAGTCTACCTATTTTATAAATGAACTTTAATAAATAACTTATAACTCCCGAAGCAAACAGTCTTGTCTTATTCAATCCGCTCCCCTTTCAAGAACGCTGCGATCAGTAAAGACAAAGTGATCCAATTTTTTAAACACACTTGGACATCAAATCAATCACTTCAAAAAATTCGTAAATAAAAAAAAGTGAATAAAAAAAAGACAAACGATTCCACGTTGAGAACTATGCATTATTACTTGCGAAGTTAACAATAAAAGTGGTTAGATCATTAAATTTGAAACAAGTGAGTGGACATATTTTTGTGGCGCGACTCACAAATAGCATTTGCTTGGATTAAAAATTAATGGAGAAATCATTGAAAAACGAGAAATGGTGTCATATTCGGAGCACAAAACCCAGCTGATTGTGCATCGCGCGGCATATTAAGTAGAGAGTTAATAAACAATGACCTATGGTGGAATGGTCCACAAATGTTGCTAAAAGATTGCGATTTTACGGCACACTCAAAAAATGAATTTAAAACCGAATTCGAAGTTTAAATAAACAAAGTGCAAACATTAATATATTCGACCCAAAGTGAAAACATTTTACCACAAGTTTCGTCATTTTATAACTGATAGCATATGTGTTTATACAACATAGTTTGACACAGTTTTAACGTAGTTTAATACCGCAATGTGCATTTCCGCAAATGAAGCATTTTTTAGTAAACAGCTTTTTGTTTAAGTTATCATTTTTTTGGCATAAATATTTCCGCATTAAATTGTATTTAAACCCGAATTTTTGTCATGAATAAATTAGTTAACTTACAAAGTTTAAACCAAAGAGACGTCTACCCATAGGTAAAACTACATGAACCGAGCAAGTGAAATACAGTGATTGCAGTTTGAAATTATTTATCAAAAGTATTTTTTCTCATCAGCTCAGTGCAAGTGATAGTTCAAAAAAAGTTATTAAGTAATTTTAGTAAAATACTACATTTTTCAACAGATACGTGCAAATTTAACCGAAAAAAATAACAGTTTTTTACCGAAAATATTAAATTTTCAAACAAAGCTTCTTCTGCAAGATAAATAGCGCACTTATTCGAACATTTCAATTTAAAAAAAAAGGTGCATAGTGCAATTAAAATATCAACGTTTGTTTTCAATGCCTTTCGAAGCATATAAAACCATTAGCCAAAATCACAAAAAGGTTGCAAAAACCAAAACTCAAAATCAAGTTCAATCCAATCAATCCTAAATGGACTACGACATCGAACCTCATCATATATACACATAGAATAGCGTCGAATAACGTCGATTTGACGCGCATAGCGTTAAGGTTTCATATGGGGTGAATCTCATTTTCTTACCAAAATACATGATCTCAGTAACTTTGAAGAAATTTCAATTAAAAATTGGAGTACTCCCCATACAAAAATTTTGATTTTTGGCTCAAAAATGAAATTTTTGTATGGGAGGTACCCCAAATTTGCATTGAAATTCCGTGAATCTTTCAGAATGTTATTTTTTTGTGAAAAAAATAGCTTGTGCAAAGCTTCAGCTCATTACGATATCATACAGGCAGTGTTTTTTTTAGATCATTTTTTTTATCTAGATCAGATTTGAGATCAAAATCTTAGATTTTTGATCTCTGTGTATCTAAGCTTTTATATTTATCTCAGATCGAGATAAATCTAGATTAATCTCATATCTGATCTGAAATATACTTTTAAATTTAAGTCCAAATGGGACTTGGGTAAACAGGTAAACAGCCCTTGTGGAAAATTACTGACTGGCTTTTTTTGGGACGTTTTCACATTAAACCGACTGAGATCGAAGTCATTTTAAGTTGATTTATTTGACTTTATTAGACTATATTAATATAGCGTGTAACGTCCCACGGAACCAAAAATTTGGGAATACACTGAAATTATGGTCTATGTTTGGTTGCAGCAACTCAAATCGCCGTGAAAACTTGTGAATATTATTTTCTTATCAATATAAATAATCTCACAAAGTTTAAAGAAATTTCAATCAAAAATATAGCTCAATGGCTAACCGAAAATTTTGTATGGGAAGAAATCCCTAATATGCATTGAAATTTCTTTAAACTCTCAGAATGTAATTTTCTTGTGGAAAAAACAACCTGTGTAAAGTTTCATGTCATTACGCTACCACAAGGCATGACTCCTATACAAAAATATTTTTTTTGTGAATTTTTGTATGAAAAAGTCTGTGAAAAATTGATTTCATCTTAAAACTAACGTCATATTCGGCCCGAATCAGAAAAGAATGCTTTTGAGTGTTAAGCTTGTAAATCTTAGATATCTCTCGTTAGATACAGATTTTTGTATCCAGATCCCGATAGATTAGATTTATTATACCTTTTTTCTATTGATCTAAGATCAGATTTAGATTCGATCTATCTAGAAATCTATCTAAAAAATCTCAAGATTTTTAATCTACTCGAAACACTGCATACAGGTATAGCTCCCATACAAAATCCACATTTTTAGTGATTTTATCAGATTTTTGTATGAAAAGATTATTAAAGCTTATTTGTATCGCAAAACTAATGCCAGATTAGGTTTTCTCGTGTCAAAAAACCCCCCAATACACATTTTTATCATATAGTTTTGTCGAAAAAAATTTGTTCGAAATGTGTGACGATACGTGTCGACAGAAAATCTTCAAGGCGTTTGAGGCACGTGTTGCCGGTACAGTAGAGTGCTGAAACTTTCCACAATTGTTTGTGGGACCAAGTCTAACATATATAGAGTGTGCTGCGATCAAAATTCGAATTTGTGTATATTCGGGACCACCCTAATACAGGTTGGAACTCGTTGAAGACCCGTTTCAATGACGAGCGTCGCATAATAGACACGCATGTACAACGACTTTTGGCTCAGCGACTTTGGAATGTTTACATGCTATTGAAAATATGAGCGTAAGCACAAAGCAATGCGATTTTTTGCTGAATTTTATCAATCCACAAAAATTGGACAACGAAACAGAAAAATTGTATGAGCAATCGCTTAGTGAACCAAGAAAAGTGCAAAAATTCAGTGAATTAATGCAGTTCATCGACCAAAGATTTCAAACATTGGAGTCTATTTAAACTGACCAAGACAACAACTATAAAAAAATAAAAAAAAGTTTGTTTAGTGTAAATAGTGCGAGTGTAATTAAATGCCTGGCATGCAAACAATCACATTATACGTAAAATTGCGATGTGTTCAGAAAATTAAGTCAAGGTGATCGATATAATAAAGTGAAACAAAGTAACGCGTTATTAAACTGTTTAAGTTCAGCATACACTTGCAAAAATGTCCAAGCAAATATAAATGCTCAAAATGTGGAAAGAAGCACCACACATTACTACATAATGACAACTGGCAAAAAGCATTGTCACGTATCGAATCCAAAACAGTCGCTCTCACATATTATACCAACAAAACGGTATTAATCGATACTGCAATCATTAATTGTCATGCCAGTAATGGTGAAATATTCTGTCTTCGTGCTATGATTGACCAGGGAAGTCGCACGACTATTGTAACAAAACGCGCTGTTCAGTTGTTACCATTGAAAGCAGTGGGCGATATTCCAGTGGGAACCACTCATGAATATGTTCATTTCACTTTTAGTTCAACACATGATAATAAAGAAGCCACAATTTTGTTCCAAACTGATGCACTCGTTATGAAAAAAATATCACAAGATTTACCCAATAAATTCATTGAATTTAATGAAAATTGGTCTCACTTAAGAAACTTGAAATAAGCCGATCCACATTTTAATGTTCTCGACAGAATTGATGTTCTTATCGGAAATGATATTTGGGACGAGATAGTTTTGTCAGGACTGAAAATGAGCAAGAAAGGCTCTCCAGTAGCTAAACAAACCAGACTTGGTTGGATTTTGGGTGGAAAGGTTCAACAAATTCACGACGAAATTTCATGTTTTATGACAAACATTGAAGAAGAAACGGTCCAAGAACAACTTACAAGATTTTGGGAAGTTGAAGAAATTGATGATTCATCTCCTGCTTCATCCTCTCAAGAATGCGAAATTTTCTACAATAAAACAACAACACGTGATGAAACCACTGGTCGATACCAAGTAAAAATTCCATTTTCTAATAATATAATTTAATCCCATTGGATTACTTTTTAATCCTTTTGGATTAATCTTAGTTAAAAATCCCAAAATACTGAAGATTAATACCACCGATATAAAAGTGATGTCATAAATTCAATAATTTATATGTTACTTTCGCAGGCGATATCGGCATTGTTCATTTTCCATTGATACACTGTGTGTATTTTGAATCAAAATTTTTGATCGACGTTTTTAGTTTCCATTGCGCAAGAGAAAAGTGCGAAATAGCACTGCCACTTTACGAACTTAATTCAATTTAAAAGTTTCAAAAGAAAATGATCGAAAGTAACAAACGCGTCGACAGGCAAATTGATTTTCTTGCCATTCCCATCGACTTTTCATTGTACTGCAATGACGCATAATCGACGGAGGTTTGGTCAAAATCGATAACAAATGTACAATGGGAGATTCAATTTGATTTTGAAATTTACATGAAATAAAGACCGAAAAATTCATCACAATCCACACCAAAATGTTAGATTAAATGTATTCATGCGAAAATCTTATATGTGGCTACCGAAAAAAAATTGTCTTTCGAATTGGAAAATGCAAACGAATTCTCTTTTTTGTGCATACATCACACAATAGAACCATTGTGATTTGTGATCTCCCAATTGGTGGCAATGCTGGTGGCATATGAGCATCGTCAAAAAAGAAACAAACGATCTACAAAATAACGACATTTCTATTATTTTTGAACACACTTTTTTATTTAAAACTTTTTTTATAATAAGTATATTTCGATAATAAGAATAAATTCAGTTTGAATTTTGACTTTGGTATAGCATGTGCAGCGCACTGTGTTAGTGAATAATTGTGTTCGGCGTCGTGTGAATGTCACTGTATCGAGAGTTGCCCGATGTACTTTAAATACGGTATTTACGATGACACTTTTCAATTACATAAGAAACGGAATTATTATTATATCATTATTAATTAATTGCCGTAATTGCTTGACACGCGAATTTGATCGAAAAATCCATGGCATTGCATATCGTAGGCATACATTAAACATACATTAGGCATAGATATGTCTGAGATGCATCAATGTTATTTAAATGGCAGAGTGATGGTAGGCCTACATTGCAGCATTTTAGGCATATAGTATGCATATCGTAAGCCTACGATAATCATACGATATGCATACTATATGCCTACAATACCACAATGTATTTTAAATGGAAGTGGTAGATTGTTGGCCTACAATCACTCTGCCATTTAAATAACATTGAAGCATCTCTATGCCTACGGTTATGCATAAAATAAATCTCAAGTGGCTTATTGGGTTAAGCAATTGACATTATTAAAGGTTTTATCTACTTCTTCGCCAAAACTCAGGCGAAAGATACTAGAAAGTGGGAGTTTACAGCTAATAAAAGCCATTGTTGGATGCATAGAAAATGTTTTGAAAGGAAACATAACTTTGGAACAGAAGTGCTTTGAAAACTTAAAAAAGCATAAGGCTATATTCCGAAAAATGACTAAATCGCCAAAGAAATTGACCAATAAGAGGCAAATCATCATACAAAACGGTGGTGGGTTTCTACCAGCACTACTTATACCAGTTCCCTCTATTCTAGCTGAAATTTTTTTACGTTGAAACATGAAGTATGCAAAAAAGATGAAATTAGTTGAAGTAGATGACATTTCCATTCCACAGTGTTCAAATAACTTTCAAACTGATGATGAAAATGACTTAAAACCCCGTGTTCTGTCAACATTAGATGATGTTATGAATAGTATATTAAAATTATCTAACATATCTGATGGAGATAAATGGGGAATGTATAATCAAGCATTGTATAGATACTTAAATCATGCAAAAATAGTAGGACAGAGAACTCCATATAGTTCTCCACAACCAGAGAGGAAATCAAATACATTAGACAGTCCTAGTTCTTTAAATTCATCATTCAACTTTTCACTTCCACAAAATGAAAACTTCAATCAGTAGGATGATATGAGTGGTATCGAGCCAATGAGAGATTCGCTAGACAGTATTTCACAACCAGTTGTAAGAAAATTCTTTGAAAGAGCCCTAATCTAGGGGATAACCGTGAATTGCAGATCGAATAATTTATAATAATAAACGCTATTTCTCTCTATTTTTCACTAATTCTGCTAGTATTTCTACTAGTTTGTTCTAATACTGCTATTTTTTGCTAATTTCTCTAGTACGTCAAAAATATTGCATACGTCAGATTGACAGCATGATCGAATAACTGAAATGTGTTTACGGAAATGTTTCAAGTTGACACTTTCAACGTGTATATTTGAAGCAGGCACTAGCGTATACGTTTTCAGTAAGAAATCTGTCATCAAATCTACATTTCCGATTGCAATTCGTAAATTGTAGTTAATACAGATGAAACGTGCTTGGTTACGTGCCATTGAATATATTTTTATTTAAAAATGAGAAAAAGCGTATTTAACTACATATTTTGATACATTTTAGTTCAACACTATTCAATTCGTTTGTTTTGTGAATTTTATTTTAATTAATTATTTCAATATATTCAAGAATAAATGCTTACTAAAGTATATACGTGTACAGTGCTAATTCTGCTATTTATTGCTAATTTTGCTATTTTCTTCATGTAAATTTCCCTATTTTTTTGCTAATGTGCTAATTCTAATTCGCATGGATATCCCCTAGGCCCGAATTGGTAACAACAATATATCAGAATTATCGACAAGGCCAAGAATGCAGCAAAGTAAAGTTAAGCGAATAAAGAAACCGCAGAAAAGTAGAAGATCACAACCATATCAAACAAGAATAAAAGCAATCAAGAGACCAGCAGAAACTTCGAATTCAAATAATATTTCACAAATTAGACCATGTAAGGTAATGCTTCGTGATTTGAATTGGGAACCAACTTCTTGTTCTCGTTAGGTTAAATTAAAAAATCAGCGTGTGTTTGATCATTGAATAATAAACATGTGTAATAAAAATCAAGAACTGAGCTCTGTTTCATTTAAAACTTATTATGACCCATTATCTACAGTAGCCTTTTCATCATGTGATAAACTTTATAATTACATAAAAATGAAAGGTATTCGTGCGACACGGCAAGAAGTTTATGATTGGCTAAAATCACAATCAACGTATACTCTTCATAAGGATAGACGTATAAAATTTAAACGAAACCATTAAAATATTACAAATATTGATGATTTGTGGGAAATGGATTTAATCGATATGCAGAACTATTCTAGACAAAATAAGGGATACAAATACATATTAGCTGTAATTGACTGCTTCAGTAAATTTGCATGGTGTATTCCCATTAAACGAAAAACATCTGATGAGATTGTAAGAGGATTTGATGAGATATTCTCAACAACTAATAGGAAACCAATAAAGATTCAATCGGTTAAAGGACGTGAATTCGTAAATAAGAATGTAAAAAACTATTTTTCTGAAAAGAAAATTCAATTTTTTACAACACGAGATCCTACAACAAAAGCAGCTATTTGTGAGCGATTTATAAGAACTATAAAAGGGTTAATTTATAAATATTTCACATATTCCAACTCCAAAAAGTATTCAGAAGTACTTCAAAGTCTTATGATTTTATATAACAATCGGATTCATTCAACAATTGGTATTACACCTGCAAGTGTAAATGAAAATAATATTTTATCGGTCTGGCAGTATATTCAAGGAAAGAAAATAAAATCATTTTGTCGAAACCATCCAACTTTACATGTAGGCGAATGGGCAAATTGCATACATCGCATTAACTTCTGCAATTTCTTCATTAAAAATGGAACCGCTTATAATAGCTGCAGTAAAGAAATTCAATTCCATGCGTAAAGATGTAGAAAATCGATTCAACAAACTTATAAAAAATGCTGCGACGGATTTAACTTCTTGTCTAAAAAACGTTGAAAACGATGGCGATCTACTGGACATTGAAATTTTGTCAAATTTCAATATGTGCGTTGAACATACAGCATATACGAAAACTGCATCGACTTCTTCGATTTCAATTCAGTCAGACTCTAATCAATCTCTTCAAAAAAGAAACCGAAAAATCGCTAACGAACCGTCGCCAAAAAGAGCACGAAAACCAAAAGATCCATTAGCTGCAGTTCTAGAGCTAATACAAAATACAAATCCCGAGTTGTTGAAAGATAATGCAATTTCTTTGAAAGAAAATCAAAATGAAGATGGAATTGACTTGAATACTGTACAAAATGTTAGTGACCCAATACCCATTCCAATTCCAATTCATGATCATTCCTATTCTTCAGCGACCAATCAATCAAGCAGTAGCGATCATTCAAACAGTAGCAATCCAATAACTATGCCAATTACGATTCCTGATCATTCCGATTCTTCAGTTAGTAGTGATGAAACAGAGGAAGAGGATGAAGAAGAAGAAGTCAGAAAAGTGGAACAACAAAACACTAAGTAATTGAAACGCATGAAATCATGATCAATGTAGTATCAATGTAGTATTCGATGTCTATTTGTACTCAAATAAAAAGATAAATAAAGATACACGCTAAAAATTTGGTTATGTTGATTTACTCTCTCTATGACAATAACAGCTGTCAAAAATAACTGTCAGATTTGACAGCTGTCAAATGTTAGATTTGACAATGAATAACTATCATATTTGACAAATGCACTTCGCACCGCCATTTTGGAAATTTGATACCAAAATGGCGGCACGAAGTGCATTATATTCTACTGGGATGATTTTCCAAAAACAAAAAATTCTCTAGCAAATCAGACAAATTTTCGTTTTTTTTTTTGAAGTCACTTTTTGAGGAAAAAAAATCTCTCGGAACCAAAAACCCCAGCAAATTGAAAGAATTCTCCTCAATTTAGAATTCTCCTCAATTTTCTACATTTGTATCGAACCGACGTTCGATGTATTGAGCAAAATACATGCGCAAACATCATACACACAGAGCGAGCGAACATGAGTGCGATTGGTTCCGTGCGAATCAATCGCCTTCACTTCAGCTAAGACATGAGCTCAGAGCGGAGGTTTTTATGCCAGCGCGGCTTTTCCTCCATAATGATAAAAATAAAATAAATGTATAAAAGAAACAAAATTAAGTTTTTTATTTAAAATTAACCTTTAGCTGGAACATTATGGTCCAATCGAATCGGAAGAGCATATGAGCAACAATAAAATGAGCTATTGAAGTGAAAATAGTGAATAATCATGAGCAATTTTGTGAAAAAATTGTGATTAAATTGTAGCAAAGAATTGAAAAAAAATAACTCTATTTTTTCGTTACAGAAAGAATACCGAAAGTGTTAGCTAGCCAACGTGGGAATGACGTCATCATCTTTTCGTGAAATTAGTTATAGTTTTAATTAACACCAGTGAATATCAAAGTGATGAAATTCATGGTGAACGAGCAATATGTTCACAAGCGAGCGAAAGAGTTCGTAGTTGTGAGCAGAGCATGCATTCAGATGCATGAGAGAGAGAGAGAGCTAAAAGAGATTTTTTAAATTTGTGGAATTTTCCAGAACGAATTTGGATAGCAACAGAACAATGAGGTTCATTGCTGAAAAAGGCGTGCATTGCAATGCGCGCGAGAGAAATATGTTCACAAGCAGCAATAAGAGTTGTCGTTGTGAACAGAGCATGCATTAAGATGCATGATAGAAAGAGCGAGAAATAATATCAATTTCGTCAATAAGTAAGACCGAATTGTAAACCGCAACAGAAGAGCTGTGTGCGGAACGAAACATGCACGACAAAATACGAATAAGAGCGAGCAAAGGAATCATAAGACTGCACACTAATGTAATAGTAGCAGGCATTGAAATGTTTAAAGAGAAAGATAAACTATCTCTACGTACACATATATGCATAAATACTGTTTGTTTATTTCGTCTTCAACGGTCCTTCGTTAGAAATGTTTCGTATAGATTTTTATTATGTCAGACTCATTTGAAGTGTACAGTTTAACATTTTATACTGGCGTCAGTTTTCTCTTAAAATACAACACACACAATATCTGACTGAAACATGCAGTCGGTGTGAATTTTATGCGCTACACACTAGTCAGAATTTCGCTATTGAAGTGATCGGTTGATAGTTTATACATTTTGTTCGACGCTGAAAGCCGCCATTTTGTGCATCGATTTATAATCGAATTATTTAGTGAATTTTATCGGAAAATTGTGGTTTTTCTGCTGTGCAATTTAAACCGGTAAATATTTGTATGAAGGAAATTTTATTTTTACTTGCAAATACTCGATTCAAATAAAATGTTATGTGAAGTTTTAATGCGGCAATCATATGCAATTTTTTTTTCTTTAACATTGCCACGATGAAGTGTAATTTGTGTATCTTCTTAATTCACTTTTATTTTCAATAAAATATGACTCATGTAATTGTTATACAGAAAAACACTGTTTTCAGATCCTGTTTGCTTTAAAAATGTACAAAAAGAAAACGCATTTCTATAACTTTGCATTTAAATGAGTATACAGCATTTAGTGTTTGAGAAAAAAATGTTATAGTTTTGTGCAAATGGGCAATTTCATTAAAACGTTATTACCGTTACACACACGTCAATGTAAGAGACTTTATTCGGTCGTCAAAGAATCAATGTGAATCTACTATGGGTGAAATCTATTTATCTATGGCGATAAATTAACCGCATTTACCGTTAACCCGCCTTTTTATATTTATTCACATCTGTTCAAACTTATTCCGGCATTTCACCCATTTGCGCGTTTCACTTGTTAACGTCTAACCCCTAACTCGCTTCACGTAAAGGAATGTTTGTCTAGTGTTTGTATGAAAATCGCATTTGTGACAAATCGCATCTAATCAAAGTGTATCGACGTTGAATTATACTATAGATGTCCTATTAACACAGAAATATTAACATATCTTATTACTAAATACGAAAAATCCTTTATTAACTATTAACAACCAATCATACT
>NW_022198210.1:8297-18068 GCF_009176525.2 Contarinia nasturtii | reverse complement strand
AAATTTTACCCGCGTCGCTTACAAAATAGTCTTTTAATTTTTCACGATCATCTTTCGCTTCGTTTGATGAGTTTCTGCCTCGGTTCGGTATATGTTCATCTAAATCTGGTCGAACATCATTTATCCAATCTGTGTACATTGATTCAGTCAAGTACATACGGCAAAAATATTGTTGAACAGCGACTCCTAGGGGATTGCAGATGTAACATTTCTTTGACTCCTGAAACTCAATGAATGATTTTATTCTGATTTTTCCTGAAATTATTTTCATTGATATTAATGCAAAAAATGCTATTGGAATTTTGGAAAAATGTGTAAAAAATAAATATTTATATTGTGTAATTAAAAATGATTCTATTGTGTTATTAGTATTTCCATTTTAATAATATTTTAATTCATTCATTCGATTGATGTATGCATTATGTGATATGTCTTAGATAAGTACTACGTAAGTACTGCTCATACTTATGCTTGACAGATCTAAACCTATTTGACATTTTTTGTTTAACTATTTGCGCGTGAATTGTTGGTTTTTTTTATAAAAAGCAGTTAAAAGCGGTTAAAAGTGTTTACACCGAAGTGTTTAAAAATGACTGTCGATGATATTTGTAAGTGTTCAAATTATTTTCGAAGATTTCTACGCGCTATTTGACTTATTTTTTAATAATATTTTTCCATTCAACCAAATAGGCGAATTGAATTATTTGGATGAATCATCGGTATTATCCAATTTAATGGAACGATTTCAAAAAAAAACTATTTATGTAAGATACAATTTTCGTTTCTTTCGACGAATTCAATTTATTTTTTTCTACTTTTCATTCTCTCTACTTTTACTATTTTTCAGACATATGCTTCGAATATTTTGATTGCTATCAATCCATATGAAAGTATTGAAGATCTGTATATAAAAGAAATCCCAAAATATAATGGAGCATACAGGAATCTCCCACCACACATTTACGCTACTGGTATCAGTATTGCTTTGCTTTAAACCGAGTTTTAAATTCAGTTGAATTAATTAATTTTTTTTTTGTATTTTCAGCTAGTGAAGTGGGGGAAAATATGAAAATTTCAAAAAATCAACAATCGATACTGATCACGGGTGTATCGGGGTCAGGCAAAACAGAAAACGCATTTCGGATAATCGAGTTTCTTTGCCGTACATCTCATAGTTCGGTTTCCAAAGATATAGCCAAATCATGTCCCATTATGGACGCATTTGGAAATGCACGTACTAGTGCAAATGCAAACAGCTCCAGGTTTTGCAAGCTCATTGAAGTAAGTCAAAATGATTATTTTTAACACGAATTTAAGATTTATTCATGTTAATATATTTTGTTCTAAAAGTTGTTCTATAATGAAGAATTCAATCAATCTGGAGCGAATATACAATATCATTTGCTAGAAGTAAATCGAGTTTGCGCAAGGAATTCACGAGAGTCAAATTTTCATGTGTTTTATTTACTGCTTTTTGGCGCACCAAGTGATTTGTTGAATAAAATAATGCTTAATTCGACAATTATTTATCAAGTAAGGCTGACTGGAATTATTTAGTTTTTATTTATTTATAACGTCAACATTTTAAATTATTGCTTGCAGTATTTACCGGACAAAGAATTTGTCAAAAATTCTTACAACGATTCAAAATTTAATGCTATTGACACCAGTCTACATAGTTTTGGTTTGACACGCGATGAAATAAATTCCGTGTATATGGTTTTATCAGCGATTCTTAATTTAGGAAATATCCAATTTGAAGCAAACGAAGACGAAAGTTGCTACATAACGAGTGTATCGGAATGTTTTTTGGATAACTCGGCACATTTATTAAATATCGACACATTTCAGCTAAAAGATGCTTTAACCAACCGTTCGAGAGAAATAAGCGGACAACAAATTAAGTATGTTTTGGATGTTCTTTTGTTGGAAAACTGAATCATTATTCATTCATTCTTTCAAATTTAGATCTCCACTGACAAAAGGCGCTGCCGAAAAAATAAGAGATAGTCTCTCTAAAAGTTTATACAATAAACTTTTTAGTCAACTAATACAATATATAAATAACTTTTATTCAACTCCGTCATCTTCGTATTCAATCGGAATAATGGATATTGCTGGTTTTGGTAAGTTTTTTAAAAATATTTTTTGTGTGAAGAAAAGTGAGTTTTTTCTTTGAATTTTTTGTCGTTTTTTTTTTTGTAGAATGCTTAACGGAAATGGATAATACGTTTGATCAGTTGTGTATCAATTATGCTAACGAACGTATGCAGGAATTTTTCATTGACCGGACGTTATTAAAGGAAAAGCAATGGTACGATGCTCAAGAACTGGATATCGATTTTGTATCTTTCTTTAATAACAACCACATTGTCGGTAAGTAAAGTATTGGCCAAATTATTTAATAGTTTAAATAATTTTTAGATTTAATAAATCTTTTCGAATAATGCTTTTTTTAATACTTTCACCAATACTAGATTTATTTCATAACAAATCGAAAGGCATCTTTAGTTTACTGAATGACGAGTGCAAGTTGTTAAACCCAACAACGAAATTATTTTCGCATAACCTGAAGCGTTTGTGGGAGAACGAGAAGACTTCACCAATTTCATTTTATGGAAAAAATTCTGAAAATATTTTTGATATTAAACATTTCACGAATGATGTCCGTTACTCTACGGTATGTCGATGATGTCAATTGCAGTCAATTGATTGTAAATTAATTTACTTGCTTTTTTTCTGTACTTTTTTCATTATTTTATGCAGAATGATTTTGTAGAAAAAAACATAGACATCTTACCGAAAAATATTTGTGCATTAACTGGAGTCGAAGCAAAATTAAAAACCTCGACCTCTGCTCAAATCAAACACGAAATAGACGTTTTAGTAGAGCACCTAAAGAAAACGGTAAGTTATAAAAAATGAATTTTTTTACAAAGTTTTCGAATTCCAGATTTATAATATTTTTTGCGATTTTAGGATACGCATTTTGTTCGATGCATTAAGCCGAACAATAAAAAGATGAAAGGAATTTTTGACAATCAATTCGTTTTAAAGCAGCTGCGCACATCAAGCACGATTGCATATGCGAATTTTATACGTTTTGGATACCCAAAACGAGTCCAAATTGATCGTTTTATTAATGCATGCGAAAAAATAGAATGGATTGAAAGTAAATTAATGAAAGTTTGCGGTGACCGTTCAAATTTTTGTACCAAAATTTTATTATCACTTGGGCTCAAAATCAGTGAATTTAAGATTGGAAAAGATGAAATATTTTTCAGTTTAAATAAGTTTGAATTAATAGAAATTTTTTTCCATGAATTGGAAACCGCAAACTACATTACTTCAAAAAGACTGCAACATTTTATCTGGCGCTCAGCATGTCACCGTGTTTGGACTGCCGTCATATTTATTCTTCGAGTGAAAAACATAATCAAAAGGAAAAAATCTGCTCTTCAAATTCCAAAAATTGAAACGGCCAATTGCAATGCTTCAGAATGTCTTGAAAAGAATAACAAAAAACGAAGTGCAGAAATTGTTACGGCCAACAACAAAGAATCAAACTGTCTTGAAAAGAATAACAAAAAACGAGATGCGGAGAGCTTGCAAGATGCAGAGGGTAATGCAAACGAAGCAAATGTGTCCAAAAGAAAAAAACAGGAGAAGAAACCCAACAATTCCCAGCGATACGACAAATTGGAGCATTTTCCGGCATTCGATAATGCCGCTAATCCAACTCGCTGCAAAAATGAATGTACCTTTAGGTCACACATTTATTGCGTAAAATGTAATGTACATTTGTGCATTATGCGAAACCGAAATTGCTTTAGAGACTTTCATCTTCTTTAATAACGAATAAAATAAGACAAAAAAACACAAAATATTCACTGTTGTTTTTATTAATTTATTCGGGAACAATTGAACATGTTATAATACATGATGAGGAGCAACAAATGAAAAACCTTGGTATGAAAAAGATAAAATTTAATAATTTTATAAAAAATTCTGCCACATGTATTTAATCGATAAGACTTTATATTTACCTCTGAGTTGGATTTTATTGTTAGCTGGGGGTTTGCATGGCTGATCAATTACTGGCATTTTGGTAAAATCATCACTAAAGTTACTTGTATCTAATCGATGTTTAATATTTGGTTTAAATGGGGCATCAATTTCTTTTTTCGCCAATTTAACCCAATCAATTCCTTTGAAGAAACGATGAGCCTTAATTTCATCAGCTCCCGCTGGGCCGGTACCTTTAGAAATTTGTTTCAATTGAAATTTTATTTGGAAATCGTTTCATACAATACGACATGTATTTTCTTTTTACTTTTTACTATTTACTTACCGATACGTTTTGTTGCTTCTTTATTCAACAATTGTGTTATTAAATCGCTAGCAGATTCGTGAATAATATTTGGCATGGGTGGGACAACGTTTAAGATTCGATATGAAATTTTATTTTCTTTGTTCGAATCACCGTGATCATCATCTGTGGTAAATGGAGATGCACCTGACAGAAGTTCATAACATAGAACACCAACAGACCACCAATCAACGCCAAAATCATATCCGCTCGTTGTACGAATTACTTCAGGTGCCATATATTCCAATGTTCCACAAAAACTATATGATCTGCCTTTAGATGCTTTGTTCAGCTGTTTTGAAAGTCCAAAGTCGGTAACGACTATGTGGCCATCGGAATCAAGTAAAATATTTTCTAATTTTATATCCCTGTAGACAATTCCTAATTTGTGAAGTTGTTCAATCGCTATCACGATTTCGGCTATGAAAATTCGCACTTCATCTTCTGTAAAGTGATCACGCTTATATAGATGAGTATATAGCTCACCACCACTTACATAATCTGAAAATCAATGTTGGCGAATAATTTCATTATTATCATCACTATCATAATCAGAATCAGAATAAATAAAAAACATCAACGGATACTAATTAAGTACCTAGCACTAAGTAGAGTTTCGATTCTGTTTGAAAGGCGTAATGCATTGATACCAAAAATGGCCTACGTCCAATTGCCTCAAGTACCTACAGAATATAAAGATATTAGAATGAAAATGTTATGAACATTTTTATCCAACCTGGCGTTCGCTTTCTGTATTTTCAGCAATTTTTCGATTTTTTAGTACAGCTGATTTCTTCAAGGCTTTCATTGCATATAATTGGCCATCATCGTTGCCACCTTTCTTTCGCACAAGGAATACCGTTCCGTACGCTGTATAAATGAAACATAGTTTATTAAATATTGAATTATATAAAAGATAATAAGGAATTACCCCCAGTGCCCAAGATTTGAATCAATTCGAAGTGTGATAAATTCACTTTATCACTTGCTCGGAGATTTGCACTGTCTGCATTTCTGACTGGCTTATCCATATTCAATTTTTTCACTATGTCCTCAATTGGAAGGTTCAAATCATTTCGAAAACTATATGCACCCAGTTCTGGAACGAAATTTCGAATGATTTGTCTTACATTCGGCAGGTCAGCATCATCAACAACAGGTCCATCCAGATCCATTGTACCATTTTCTTCGTTTTTAACCTTTGGATCGATTCGCAATTTGATTGTCTCTGTAGATAAAAAGTGAAGATCATTTATTTATGGATAGTAAACTAAATTACTACACTTACTGTGATTTTTCTTTTTTGGTTTATTTTTTCGTGAATGTTTTTTCATATGGCGCCTCATATTGGCAAGTCCCGATGTGCCAATTCCACAAATATCGCAATATTTTTTATCACGTTTTATGGGATTTTTTCGATGAGTTGATTTTTTAGTGGAAACTGGTAAAAACATTTAAAAAGAAGTTACTTTGCTATTTATATTACTTATTAGGATACTTACTTATTTTGTGAAGTTCGCTCGTTTTTGGAATCAGAAACTTATATTTTTCTTTAATTTCAGAAACATTATCTTCTATTCCTATGAAACTTTTGCATATTTTGAAATGTAGTTTTAAATTGTATGGCGTTGTGCAAGTTTTTTCACAGGCTGGACACTTGAAATAAATAAGAAATTCGCCGTGATGCTTATTTTTATGACTCAATAATGTTTTTTCATTGGCATAAGTATGATGACAATCAGCGCAATATAAATCCATTGCTAACTGTTACAAATTACTATAAAAACTATGAATATCTATTATTTAATGTCGTAAAGTAAGTTTGATTTGCAACTAAAAACCTAAAATTAAACCTATGCTATAAACAACAAATTATTGTATAGCAATTATGTTTGACAACCGATACAACTTTTGAGTTTGACAACCGACTTATGAATTTAAGTAGTGAGGTTATGTCATACAACCAAAAGTGGTCAAATAAATGTACAAAGTGTACACTGAAATATCCAATTGAATGAAACATGCTCATTTGGATCAAAGTCCAAAAAATGTTACATTCCGTTTTTCAACGCCGAACAGGAGTTGAAATGCCGAACAAAAAAAGAAACTGAAGAAATAAAAATGAAAAAAAAATATACAACATAATCAATTTATTCGTTATTCATCAATTTATCGTCTTGACTCCTGAATTCAATTTTAGGTTATGTGCCAGAAGTGGTAATCTGAATGTACAAATATGTACATACATTCTGTCATTTGAGTCTGTGAACGGTTCAGTTGGCTATACCTCGTTCATATTGTCATCTGAAATATGTTTAAAATATCCTTTATGACGTTGAGACTCAACAACTCTCCAAAAAAGTTGCAACTTCATCAAAAATTATGAATCTGATACAAATACATGCAAATTTGTCTGCATCATCAATTTAACACCTTCTTAAACCACTAGACAAGACCACACGCAAATACCGCAAAAATGCCCAAATGTTTTGCGCATTTTTTATATTGATCATTGAAGTAAACGAAACATATTTTGATAGAACGTAAAGAAGTTCGTTTACATTGATTTTTTTACTCGTGGTAGTTTTGAAAAGAAAGAGCATTTTTGATCATTTTCTCTATATTTGAATGATATTTTGTATGATTAAAAAATAACGAAACTGTGGTGCAAAATGGAGTCAACAGATATGTTGAAGAGCGGCGCTGAAATTTATATGAAATGTTTGAGTAAGTTATTGAATGAGAACTTTTTCACCACAATTTAAATTAATTTTTTGTGTGAAATTGTTGTATATTTGATTCGTTTAGTTGATTTGCAAGAGTTGAACAATTCAAGTACGTCAGGCAGCTCGTCATATTATTCGAACGTCCCGAATTACACACAGCTCAGTCATCATGTTGTATACAGTCAGCCATTTATGCATGTGACATCAACATTTGATGCCTACGAAAGTTCAACGAATGCATGTCTACAAGATTGTGGAATGTTTGCAACGCAAGGTTCAAATATTATGAATTACAATGACAGTGATACTGTTTCAGCCAATCATGTGCCATCGCCAGAACTGTATGAAAAATGTGGAAATCAAACATTAAAATATTGTAAATCAGCAGCCGTAGAAAAGAAAACACGTCGCCCCTTGAACGCATTTATGCTTTACGCAAAAGACCATCGAGAACAAATTCAGGAGATTTATTCAATTTCTGATGGCAAAATATTGTCCAAATTTCTTGGGATGGCATGGCAGGTATTGCCTTCAAATGAAAAACAAAAATATCGTGACTTGGCAGAAGCAATGCGGCGAGATCATATCAAAATGGATCCCGAGTGCTTCAAATTGAGCAAAACAAGTGGACCACGTTCAAGATCCAAATTGAAAGAAACTAGAGAAAGAAAAGAACTAATTGCCAAATTATTTCAAATGTGCGGAACAACATTTCCAGCACAAAAAGATATTCGTGCCTTTTTGGTAAGTTTCTACGTTGTGCAATTATGTTTATAAAATATACATGTATTACTTGTTCTTTCAGGAAGATCATAGCCAAATGTTTAAGGACGAGAAGTTCTTGAAAAGAAAAATCCAATTGGAACGTCTTGACGCAATGAAGGATCTATCACGATAACATTTTTTTTCAAAGATTTCATCGGAGTTACAAAATTTCAATCACACTCAATTGGTCATTATGATGACCATATTTGTTCGTATACATAACCACGTGTCGAATTCAGGAGTCGAAAATAACAATAGTAATACTCCAAAGCAATTATCTAAAATATTTGAAGTAGAAATAAAAACGGATTTTATTTTGATTATGTAAGAAATTATTATTCTCTTGTATATTTATTTCAACATTTGGCACTAATGAACATTGAATGCAATCTTATTCGAAAATCGGGAAAATCAGTCCAGTTTGAGAAGAGCCAAATCGTCGGCAAGTTTGGAAATTTCGTTATAAAGCGGACTATTGATTCGAGACACATTTGGTGGTGCTGTAGGACATGGTCTATATCTTCGAGGTGTTGAATGTAAAAATCCTTGTGTATCGTCAAGATTTTGAATGGAACACCATTCCATCCCACAGCCGCTCTCGTCCTGGTTTTCCATTTTCCGTTCCTAAAAATATTTAAGCTCCTTAATAATACAAATATCTTGTGAATGCACAGGCCATTAATTTAGGGACACTGTAGGAAAATTTTCATAGGAAAACTATATTTATTTTTCTTGATTTTTGCAAATTAAACACATTTATGCTTGAATTTTGAAAATTAATGGATAATGGTTATTGGTTCTGATTTGGTTTCTGATCGACGTTGAATCTTTAGCGAAATGTATAACTCATTGATGTTCGTCCATTTTTCGTCTACGGCGCCTATTCAGTAAAATGTGAAAATCGACTAAATTACATAAAATCCTTTAAAAAACACGAAATTAACTACACTGCGGACACTTAAGTGTAATTACTCGATGGCGACTTTCAATTCATTGTCGAATTCTTTTTTCCTTTCGTTCCTTTCATTTGATACCGTTTTTTTGAGCGATTTCAAATTCACATTCAAAACTGAAGTCGGAAGTAGCGGTGAAGGTGGTGGAGGTGGGGGAGGTGGTGGAGGTGGTGGAGGTGGTGGAGGTGGTGCTGGTGACGTGAGTTTTTCATTGGACGCCAATGGCTCTTGAACCAGCAGTTCGATTTCTTTTGAAGCCCAAGAGATTTTTTCAATTAGCTCAATAGCTTATTGAAAACAATGCAAAATAAATTTTACAATTAAAAAATTATCAAGTTTTGCACACAACAATTTTGAAAGCTACAAACCTTTAATTGAACCTGATTCAGTAGACATCGTTCTAAAAAAATGATCCAAAACTCAAATTTCTATAGAAATTGTTGATGTGTAACTGTTCTGTGATGCATGTAAAAAAATATTATGCATTTATGCTTATATTGATTATTTTGATAAATAACGGATAATAATAATTATTTGTGTTGAGTGTTTAATGGTTTTGAAGGCTTTGGTTTTTTCAAATTCCTATCGATGAGAGCCAAACTAATGAAGTTTAAGCCAAAAATATCTCACTTTTCATATAAAATCTGTCACTATTATTACATTCAAAATTGAAAGTTTATTTTCCATAACTTAATGGCTTGTACTGTATGAATAAATAAATAAATGTTTTTTTTTGTCATACCTATTTATCAATTCGATTAGACCGTTACTTGCAAAGATTACGAAAAATGTTGATGCGTTCAGCTAGGCGTTCTGTAACCGTTTAAAGAGAGCTCTCACATCGACTATCAAACACAAACCCACAGTAGAATTCTCGCTCACCATGGCTACTACGCTTTTATGCAATTTCAAACCGAATTATTTCAGGAGTCAAACCCAGAGTAGAATTCTCGCTCAC
>NW_022198210.1:0-8287 GCF_009176525.2 Contarinia nasturtii | reverse complement strand
AACCGAATTATTTCAGGAGTCAAACCCAGAGTAGAATTCTCGCTCACAATGGGCCACTACGTTTTCATGCGATTTCAAACCGAATTAATTCAGGAGTCAAAGTTTCAGCCAAACAAAGTTAGTATTTGAGCTTAGTCAAAAATAATAAAAAAACTTGTTTTAATTATTTTTGAAAACTGGCGTTTTATTTTTCAACACATTCAATAACCAGATATGTACAGCTTAATGAGCATTATTTTTACTTTTTATTGTGGTTTTAAAGAACATATATAGTTGAGTACGTTTGGATACGAAATACGTTATTTTGAATACATTTTGGTTTGAAAAATATTGGTTTGTGTAAAAATTGTATATTCGATCTTGCTGCTTATCTCTTACGATGAATTATTAATTCTCAGCAGATTCCAAAGCAACCGAAGAGTTCACCTTTTTGCAAGCAAATTTTTTAGCTTGAAATTCGTCAAATATAACTTCCCATTGAGACTTTGGTTTCGGAGCTTGGTGTATGACAGTGTCCACCTAAAAGAACACAAGAGGACATGAGTCGAAAATTTGGAAAAATGAAATTAATTCAAATTGTACAGATTTTGGAAAATTACTTTTTTCAAATTGATTGCTTGTAGTTTGAAAGTATCAAATTTTTCCTTAGCAGGCAATGGTGGTCCAGTAGACTTTAAGTTCCTGCTGACGAATTTTTATTAATCAGTATCAATAATCTCCAAAAAAATTACGGATGAATTTGGATGGGTTTAGAAGCTTACTGGGATTTTACCACGATTTCTTCTAAGAAATCTTTCATCGAAGAACGGTTGTTCACATTTTCCTCGTCTCTTGGTTCATTCAATTTTCGATTGTTCCGTTCAACTGTTACTTGTGGTTGATTGAGCCAAGGTGCGACCTCAAATAATGACACAGATCTTTCACATCGTTTAGCTGGTTTTCCCCCGTTTGCTTCTAATGTTGGTACATTTTTTTTGCGACTGCTTGTCGTCAGAATCGACAAAGATCGCTGAAATCTTTTTCCTGGCTTCAAATTCCGTTTTAATATTGGTTGAATTGAAACTGAGCATTCTTTCAAGCAATATTTTTTTTCAGCAATTCTTCAACTTGTAATTTTCTTTGTGATCTGGTTGTAGGCATGTTTAAAGTTTGAATTCAACTGATTTTTAAAGCAAGCAAATTCAACTGACTCTTATGACAAGCAAAGTCGACTGCGTTGATGCTCTGCTGTTTACTTCACAGCAGCGATCGGATTTGAATATCGTATATGTGTGTGTATGAAGCCAGTGGTGGAGTGTAAATACTAAAAATGTGTGCGTTTGTAAACAATTATCGTTAAAATCTCGCGGCACTAATGACACATGCTAATTTGCACAAATAGAGAACAGAATTGAATACTTTTTCATAGGAGAACTGTAATTATTTTTCTTGATGTTTGCAAATTAAACACATTTATGATTATTTTGATAATTAACGGGCAATAAATAATACTATAATTCTATCGATTCTAATTTGCACAAAAAATATTTTGAGTGTTTAATATTTTTTTTAAATGCCATTTTGTGTGATTGTGGGCTGTAAATCAAAGCAAAGAGATGAAAATAGACATTTCTTTGGGTAAGATGAAGTTCTTTATAAGTTTGATTTGTCGGAAAAACATATTTGATATTTGTTCTTCTTTTAATTAGGAACCCAACCAACAAAGAAAGATTTGAAAAATGGATTCAGATAATCCAAAGACATCAACGATTTGAATTTAATCCAAGCCAAATAATTAAAAGGTTCATGTTCGTTTTATGTGACCTCCATTTTAATTCTGATGCTATTTTAAAATGGGATAACAAATGGACTTTAAAAGCTGAAGCAGTTCCGTCCATTGCGTAAGTGTTTTATAAATCTACAATGATATACTAAAAGTAGTACTGATGTTGCTTGCGACTTTTAATTTAATAAAATAATTTATTTTTTTCAGTTTATTGCAAAATGAAAACAACCAAATGATAAGTGATTCAAGTCGAAGAACGTTTCAAAGCACTTCATATGAAAATAACAGTTCAGGTAAGATATATTAGATTTTTAATGGGAAACAGAATTCATTGGCACGAAGTGAATTTAAATGTTTTTCGTTATGTTTTCGTAGACTCTCATCCCATCTCTAGAAATGTTGACGATAATGGGTAATTACAAACACTACAATTTTTATGCCCCAAATAAAAAATTTTTTTTACACATTTTCGACTAATATTACGCTTGAATAATTTTGTAATTATGTTTTTATACATCTCTGAGAAGCTATGTGGATACAATAACTATTCAAAAAACGTTATACAAAAAGCTGCTGGATGACAGTATAGAACTTATGAAGGCCAAAAAGAATATTGAGAAGCTGGAACGAATCATAGCTAAGAAAAAAAATGAAAATAATCAGCCGGCTGTTTTGATCAATGAAAGCAATCTCAGTGAAGTGAGCAATATTTTATTTCTGTATAGGTTCTCATATCCGAATATGAATGAATAATTCCATATCAAATCGTCCAGATTTTTACATTCCCTGATTTCTTTTCGGGGAGATTAATTTTTATGACTGGTGCCAACAGTTTTGACCGATAAATTCGAATTCCCCGTAATAATCGATATGAAAATTACCTTTTCGAGTGCATTTTTGAAATAATAATTTTTCCCATTTGACCAATATGAAAATTCGTATTGGGGGCTTTTTGGGCATGAGAAAAACGAATCTGACATTTATTTTGCGATATGGAATTGCCAGAGTATTTTTTCATATGTTACGTTTTATTTCATAATTTTAGAATGCAAAAGAAGTAATACGCTGCTTATCAATGGGGAAACCATCAAAAAGTTATTCCGAAGTTGTTCGATCATTTTCTCTAGAAGTGCGGTATCATTCACCTGCCGCATATTCATATATCCGCAAATTTTTTAACAATCATTTGCCAAGAGCTGAAACGCTCATAGAATGGTGCTCCAGCATTGACGGTTCACCAGGATTTAATCCACAAAATTTTGACGTGTTAAGAAAAAAAGTGGAAGAATATTATGGACAGGGAAAGAACTTATTTATAAGTTTGGTTACGGATGAGATGGCTATCAACCAAAAATTGCAATGGGACAATATTAACAAAAAATTCATAGGATTTGCAACGAATGTGAATTCAAAGAAAAAGAAAGCCGTAATCTCTGAAACCTGTGTACCTTTAGGTAAACAAGTTCTGGTTTTTATGGTTGTTGGAGACAGCTTCAAATTGGCCTTATCGTACTTCTTATTGAATGGCTTGTGCTCAGAAGATCGAGCAAACCTAACACATGAGGTTATAAAAAAGATCAATGAAACAGGTGCGAAAGTTATGACACTTGTTGGAGACGGATATGGTGGTAATATTGGATGCGCTAAATTACTTGGAGCCGATTTTGATGCTGAAAAGCCATATTTTTCGGATCCAGATGATAAAACTAGAAAGATCTACGTAATTTGGGATGCATGTCACATGTTAAAATTGGCTCGAAATTGTTTTGCTGGGAATGATCTTTACCATGATGGAAAACGCATAAGCTGGGATTTCGTTTCAAAACTGTATCAATTGCAGAACCGAAGTATTGTCAATTATGCCAATAAGTTGAGACAAACCCATATGAAATTTAAAAACAAAATCATGAACGTTCGTATTGCGGCAGAAACCATGAGCAACAGTGTTGCAAATTCACTTGAACAATTGAAAAATGATGGCGAAAAAGGGTTTGAAGAAAGTGAAGCCACCATTGAGTATATTCGCGTGATAAACAATCTTTTCGACATTATGAATACTATGCCTAATGGTCAATCTAATCAGCATTTCAAAAGGTCTATATCACCATCAACAAAAAACCAATTTTTTGCATATTTTGACTATGCCAAATTATATTTGAAGAAGCTCTTGATTCAAGAATTGAAAAGAAAGAACAAAACTATGGTAACAAAGTCCGTTTTTGAAAGCAAATTGCGCACCGCTTTCTTTGGATTCTACAATAATATACTTGCACTCGAGGGTCTCTTCAAGGATTATGTAGAAAATGGGCCATATGATGAGTTGTATACTTTTAAATTCTCGCAAGATCACTTGGAATCATATTTCGGTACAATCCGTCGTTTGAATGGTATGCTAACCCATATTTTAAATTCATGCATTTTTGTTACCTTTTTAGTATCGTAAAAAGAGCTATAATTTTTTTATTTCGATTTTCATAATTCACAGGTTGCAATGACAATCCGACACCGATTCAGTTTTCAGGTGCTTTCAGAAAGTTGCTTATCTGCAATGGAATTATAGCTTCAAAACATTCAAACGTCATTAACAATGATACTCAGGTATTGACAACATCATCACGAAAGAAGGATACTGCTATTTTTATTGACATAAGAGGAATAAAGGATGTGGAGGTTGAATTTGATTACGATGAAACATTACGAGAAGAACTTCCGAAGTATGACCAGCACTCCAATGCTCTTCTAGCCAGCGCCATTGAACTCGATATCGTCAGATTTACTAGGCGTTGCTGTAAAAAAAAATGTCAGGAGTGTATTGATGTATTTGTAGAAAATGAAGTAATCAACGACTCATTTATCGATATGCAACAGCAACATGGTATGTATGTTTTGCCATCTCAAGGCACAATGAATACCGTTAAAGTATGCAACAAAATTATAGAACTCGTGGGCAACAGAGCTGGCCAAATAAATGCATATGTTACGATTTTAAAGACCATTTTAGTGAACTTGAAAACGGATTCACTATTTCCAAGTTCAGAATTTGCAAATCATAAATGGCACGATCCTCACCAAATGACTCATAAGGAGGCATTTATTCGCACGATTGTAGAATCTTATATGAAACTTAAGTCGCAGTACGTCACTGATATTTATAACGAAGAGGCAAAAAAAGATTACCTTCGCTATAAGTTGTCGAAACGAGTTCATTTTGCCGGTCAATAAAATCATGATGATATGAAAAATAATAGAATGAATTTATATTACGTATAAGTTTTTAAAAGTTTATTGAGTCTAGCTAAAAGTAATAAAAAAAACTTATTTTGATTCTCTATGAAAACTATTCACTCGCATTTTTATTTTTCAAAATATTCTTATTATTTATTCTCAAGAAACAATTTGTAATGCAAATTGACGGTCAAATTTAGACCCGGATTTGTGTGTAATTTCAGGTGTAAATACATGGAAAAGAAGAACGACAATCATTAGTATCAATTAAATTGTGTATGAAATATCTTTTTTTTAATTAAAAATTTTACTCACCTATAGCTGTTTTATTTAATAATTGATGAATTCAATGCTGCTGCTTATCAGTTGTTTGCTGCTTGACATTGTTTGCATTCGGTGGTCTTCTCAACAGGCACTAGTACGCCAAACATCCGACAAAGTCCTATGTAATTTGATGAAAAAACTTAAAACAATGAATTGACTCTATTTTCAATTGTATCATACCTTTCTTGGCAATTCGCGCATGTTTGTAATGTTCCCCATTCATCTTCCATTTTCACCACCGAATAACCAAGTTTCTTGACGCTCACCAAAAATTTCCGCGATCCTGGACATAATTCAATTCGCCTATTTGGTTGAATAAAAAAATATTATTAAAAAATAAGTGAAATTGCACTTAGAAATCTTTGAAAATAATTTAAATACTTACAAATAAGTCATCGACAGTCATTTTTAAACAAAACAACACAGTTAAACAAAAAATGTCAAATCAGTTTAGAGTCTGTTAAGCATAAGTATGAGTAGTACTTAGTAGTACTTATCTAATACATATCACATAATGCATACATCAATGGAAAAATATTATTAAAATGGAAATACTAATAACACATTAGGTTCATTTTAAATTACACAATAAAAATATTTATTTTTTACAAATTTTTTCAAAATTCCAATAGCATTTTTTTTGCATTAATATCAATGAAAATAATTTCAGGAAAAATCAGAATAAAATCATTCATTGAGTTTCAGGAGTCAAAGAAATGTTACATCTGCAATCCCCTAGGAGTCGCTGTGTGACAACTTTTTAACTAACACTGATGCCGTATAGCTATGGATTCAGTGTATGAATTTTCATTTGAAGCCACCAAAAAATTATGCAATGCACATATAGCTAAGACGCATGTTTTAACATTGGCCTCACTTAGTTCAATTATTGATCGCAATACTCGAAATTTCGTAGACATAAGACCAAAAACACTCTCAATCATTCGTCTTGCCCGCGACAGACGATAATTGAATACACGTTGACCAATGTCTTGGCCACGAAAACTGTATGGCTTCATGATATAGGTTTTAAGCGCATCATCTGCAATTATAGTGTAAGGTGTTTTGATATCGGAGCCAGGTAGTAAGGTTGAAGGCGGAATATTAAGCAAATTATTTTCGATTGCGCTATACAAAGAGCTTCGATTAAAAATTCCACCGTCGCTTATTCGGCCCTTGGTACCAACATCGATGTACAATAATCTATAATTGGCGTCAGCTAGTCCTAATAAAACGATGCTAAATGAGTGCTTGTAATTGAAGTTCAATGAACTCGAATTTCTTGGACAGCGCATAATAATGTGCTTTCCATCGAGAGCTCCTATAAAGTTTGGAAAATTCCACTTGGAATGGTAATCAGCGGCAATTTTCAACCATTCATTGCTAGTATTTGGCACCTTTTTAAAAATAAAATAAAAAAAATTCAAATGTTTGACTTTAATCAAAGCATGACGATAAGGCAAAATTGCTTGCCAGCGCCACCAAATGACTCCATATGATTCTATATAGTTCTGCGGTTGCCAGCGGTACTAATCTCTAATAGAGCGTTGCCGAGCTGTCATTATTGTCGTGCTTTGACTTTAATCGATTTAAATTGTTATTCTTCTTGAATGAAAATTACTTTTAAATATTCTGCATTAAGGGTCGAATATATTGCTTTGCATGTATGCGGAATAATCCCAGAAATTGTGTTATGTGGAACGCGAAACAAATGCATTAATGACCTGTATGAGTCTCCCGTTGCCAAATATTTTAATGTTATCATCAATCTTGTTTCACATGGAATGGATTTTCGCATATTTGTGTCTTTTTTTGTTATAATTGGTCGTACTTTTTCTAATATCAAATCAAACTGAGTAACTGTTAATCGAAACATCTCTTTAAATCCATCTGGATCTTCACAGCGTAGCTCTTTAATTAATTTTTGCGTTACACATTCTGATTCACGGCGTAAAATCCAATTTCGTGCCCAAAGTCTGCGATTTTTTCTCTTTTCTCTTTTTTTTTTTTTCCTTAAAAGAGCAATTATCAGAATAGCTGCAATACTTTTTTGTGACGTTGTCATTTTCATAAACAAAAGAATACGCCGAACCTCATCTAATCAATGATTAAACCACACAAATATATATGCCAAATAAATATATGCTTGTATTTAAAGTTCTTGGACAATTGTGGAAAATTTCACTTGGAAAAATAATCGGCGGCAATTTTCTAAATGAAAACAAAAATTATTCAACTACTCAGCACAAGAGCGTACGCCACACCTCACCCTCTACTTTTCTTAAAACCTTACCCTCGTTTGTCTTTTGATTTCACTAAAATTGCATATTCCATATCGAACGACACACATTTTAACTGAGAGATGGCGAAAATTAATAAAGTAACAAATAAAACAGAATCCAAAACTAAGAGATATAATCTTAAGCCGCGTATCAATAATTTAAAAAGAGAGTCAACAAATGAATCGAAAAAAACTGCAGTAGTCACCAAAAATTTGGACATAAAAATTCGTGGTAAGCAGATGGAAATATTGAACGGACGCGACATCGAAAAGCAATATTCGGAAAACCAAACGTTTAAAATAATATTGAAAAAGCATCTCTCGGAGCTGGTTCTTGATCCATCTTGGTGTAATATTTCACGTAAAGTGAACGAACCAAATGAAATTCCAGCGGGAAAGGAACTCAATAGCCTAATCAATTCTTCGTGGAGAAAGTGCAAAAATGATTTTGCGTCATCGGGTCGAACTCTTCAAGAAGGCAATTTGGTCATGGCGAAAATGAAAGGATACCCACCGTGGGGTGGTCGAATTGTAGATTTTACAAAAAATAAAAAGCGAGTATATATTCGTTTCTTTGGGACAAATGACGGAAATTCGGTGGATGCAAATGAAATAACAGCGTTCGAACATAGCCACGATGTGATCCGATTGTTATTGCTACGAAACATAAGTACGTTCCACAAATCCATTCT
>NW_022198209.1:0-3245 GCF_009176525.2 Contarinia nasturtii | reverse complement strand
ACAATTCTCTCTTTACATTCCTCTTTCTTGATTCACTTTCTTATCCGCTGATTTCAAAATAATGGCATCGTATTTTCTTATAACAATTTCGTCAGCTTTCACTATTTGACTGCAAATAAAATACAATGATAAAACATTAAACATAATGAAATATATCTCACTATAAAGACATATCAAAATTTAAAAATAAAACGTAATGTTAAACAAAAATTGAAAACAGAGAAATGAGAAATCTAATAACCAATTGAAAAGCATAATTACCCTTTGGTATATTGTGAATCGGGGTTCACAGCCACCAGTTTAAATAGTTTTGGCATATTTTTGCCTAGTTCCCTCTTTCTACTCATATCAATTTGCTCTTCGTTTTCATCGAAATTGATTAGCACCCAATAAGTGTCCTGTCCTGGAAGTTCTCTGTAATAATAAATACCGATGAAATGCCATAAATAAATGACATTTTTTTGTAACAGATTTGCATAAGGCAGTCCAAATGCCATATTAATTCAACTTAGGGTCTATTAGTTTCATTTTTTACCTGACATAAGCGAATACACTATCATTTATGACGATGGAAGTAAATGTTCCAGATGCAAATGCTGGTCTTTTACGAAGTTGCACCAACTTTTTGTAGAAATTTAATGTACTACGCACAAGTTTTCGTTGTCTGACAACATTTAACTTTTTATAATTCTTATTAACTGGTAACCATGGTTTGCTGCTTCCATTTGTAGGCATAAATCCAGCAAATCGTTTCGATCCATCCCACTGCATTGGTGTTCCTGGAATTGGAAACAAAAGAAAAACGAATGAAATTTCATTTTTTTAAACACATCTTGGACATGGAACTTTGTTTACGTGCTGCATCGCGTGATCGTGCTATCCAATTTTGTGTTGGATCGAAAAGAGTTACTAAGGGATCTAGCGTTTCTGAATATGGAATAGTTCGATCGTCTGACATGCCGATTTCTTCGCCTGTAATGTGAAACATTTTTTTTGTATAGATGTGCACAACATAATGGCATAAGTTTTTATCAATGGTAATTTTACCATAATATGTGACGACATTCCCTGGAAGTGTTAATAACAATGCGATAAAGCTATCAAGTCTTCGTTCGCCATAAGTTGATCCCGAGCGTGGATTATCGTGATTATTCATGTGCCAATTGATGCGGGCGCCTACTGGCGTACTTGCAATTTTATCGTCGATAATTTTTTTGACATGATGTGCCGATGAGTCTCGGTCCATGTGTCGAAGTAAAAGAAAGTTTATTGGCATTTGTGCGCCCTTTCTATTACTATTTCCATATAATTTTGGAAAATCATGTTCTTTGACCAGCGCTTCTGTCATTAGGAGAACTTTTTCACTTTTCATTTTCTTTTCAAACTCTTCGGCAACATCGCGGAATTTGTAAAGTAAATCATATACTTCGGGCAAATATCTTGTATAAATGTGCACAGTATAATCGTATAAATTTGAGTCGTTGGTCAATTTACTCAGAGGCTCATCAAGTAAATGTTCAGATTCATACCAACGATCAACCGCATCCATACGAAAACCATTGGCACCCTTTTTCATCCAAAATTCTAAAACATCGGTTAATTCTTTGATCACCAATGGATTGCGTAGATTCAAATCGGGTTGTTCTTTGGCTTTAAAGAGCGAAATAATTAAATAAAATATTGAATATTATTAATTTAAATAATCATTTTTTTTGTTCTTGTCTAGAAAATAATAATTTCTTACCAAATACATGATAATACCATTGGTTACGCTCTTTGTTAAATTTCCAAGCATGGCCGTAGAAACGCGATACCCAGTTATTTGGGGGCTCTGTGTTATTATTCTTACCATCGGCCCAAATGTAGTAGTCCGTGTATTTTCCTTCGCGTTTAACTGACTTTTTAAACCAATCGCATTTTTCTGACGTATGATTTGGCACAAAATCCAAAATAATTTTTAGATTTCTTTTTTTCGCTTCTCGGAATAGATCTTCCATATCTTTCATTGTACCGAACACCGGATCAATTTCATAGTAATTTTCAATATCATAACCGAAATCAGCCATTGGACTCTATTTTATTTTGGATGGCAAAGAAATGAAATTGTAAATTAAACCGTGTTTTTACTTATTTTCAATTCATGAACTAAGGAATTGCCTACAGACGGCATTATTCTAGAAATTGTACTTGGAAGAAGTACTAAAGTCTTTCTATTTAAAATTTATTGATATTTAGTAAAAAAAAATCGACTATAAACGTATGTTGTTTAGACCGTGCATTTAGGCTCTCAATTTAGAAACGACTAACTGGCCGGTTATAAGTTTTTTCTTTGTTTCTTCAAATTACCTTGAAAGTTGGTGAAAGCCATGCTGCATCAACTCCCAATTCTTTCAAATAATCTAACTCTTCAATAATTCCCCGTATATCTCCGATGCCGTCACCATTGCTGTCTTTGAATGAACGTGGGTATATGTGATAGATAACACTATTATCATACCATTCCATACTTCGACACACATCAACTGCGACACACAGCACTACCACACAAATGAATTGGAATATATTCATTTTTTTTAGCGAAGTCCTTTTTTGGCTATAAAGGTGTTGAAAGAAATTAAGAAAATTACATGAAATATTTTAGTGACAGTTGTTCAAAAATTTCAATTTGCTTTCTACGAACAATTGCCATTGTAAAAATTTAATGATATACACAATTTTTCATACATTTTCAAGTATAATTCTATCAAATTAGTTAAAGCTGGTTAAGAAATATTGGAACATTGAATTTCATCCAACTTCAGTTTATATGCTTCAAGTGGCATTCAATTTAGATTAAGAATGGTTGGCAAAAAATTGTAACTTGAAATACAATTGTTGAACAATTTTTTCATATCTTAAAGTGTTTAAAATAATTGTCAAGAAAAGGGTTGCCTACAGACGGCAATATCTTAGAACTTGTACTTTGACTATTGTATAATTGTACTTGTATTTATTTTTAGTGAAAGTTTTCAATTCTGAAATAATGCTGTTTAGAACGTGAATTTTGACAGCATCTTTGAATATATTGTGGAAAAAACTTCAATTTAATCGTACTGTTTAGTATGTAAAAGTTTTAAGGCCAAAAAGGTATTCAAATGATGGGCTAATAGAAATACATAAAATGCACGTCTCAGCAAAAGCACTTATTTCATTCTTTACCACAAAAAATAACAATGCCAAAAAGTGAGCCAGCTGTCATTGCTTGC
>NW_022198208.1:125979-142625 GCF_009176525.2 Contarinia nasturtii | reverse complement strand
TGTGTTATATATGTTTTTAAAAAAAATTATGGAGCAACCCTCGTAATCTGAAGATATCGACGGAAATAAACCAGCTTTGTTGTTCGAAGTTTGAATTTAAACGAACAAACGAACGAAAATCAACTTTTTGTCATGTTCGTTCGTGTTCGGTGACACCTTTACTTTGTTTCAATTGGTCCATTAATGGTATTAAAGATTCAATATCAAATGAAGATGAATCACTACAAAATGATGGATGCCTTTAGTCCAGATTGCTCCGCCAAATCCCATGGATTCCCCAAGTCCTATTATCAGGTGGTGATTTACACTCAATATTGTTAATACAGTATACAGTAACTAGGCCATAGATCTATTGCCCAATCCATAATTTCAAGTTTTTTTAAATTTTCACCAAATAACTTATGCCTTACCTGTTGGAAATTGTTGGCAACGTGCTCGGATATAGAACTGGTCGTGTGCTATTGCAATTTGTAACAATTTTATCTGTCATTACAATGGTATTGCTTGTCAATTTTTTTGATTTCATACAATCGACAATATTCGGATTTCAAACAGATATTGTTCGCCAGTATCTCCATCCCAATAACAACGTATTTCCGCTTTAATATTCAATTGATTTTTCAGTGCATTATGAATATCAATATCATAGTATACTGTGTCAGGCTTAATATTGGCTTGCGAGAGTAAGTTTCTAATATGGTATTTTTGGAACCATTTTAAAGCTTGGCCAAAATATTTCGCTTCTGTATTCAGATCCGGATGACTTTTAGCACATGTTCCATGTTTTAACCACTGATATTTCCAAAACGTTTCCATGGATGATACTATGAGATTTAACGATTTACAATTCGTGGAAAACTCAAACAAAATCGTGGAGCAGAGCAGTAAAATTGAATTGATTGCCCGAGAATGAAAGCAAGACTTCTATTCACAACTTATTGAAATGTAACACCGCCATACAAAATATGCTGACAGTCAGCACTTTTTGTATGGCGGTGTTACATTTCAATAAGTTGTGAATAGAAGTCTTGCTTTCATTCTCGGACAATCAATTTGAAATACTTTAATACACACATTGATGTGTGCGGAAATGATTTCACCTTTCACGGTATGAGCTTCTGTGTTGTGATATGATATTTACTCACGTGTAAAAACAATGCCAACAAATAACAAAAACACCATCAATAGATCACAGTAAAAAACTTTTTCAAAAGGGGAAATGAAGTTACCAAAAGGGCCAAATCGACAGTTTTTCAAAAGAAAATGGGGAATTTTTGTGTGGGATGGGTAATTTTACAGAGAAGTAATTACAAATTCATTATTCGGAGATGTTATTTTCTTTAGTCTTTTCTGGTCTACGCCATTTTTGCGCTTTATCTGCTAAGCAATCCTTAATTTGAACAAACAATAAAAAACAATGCCATAAAGTTCAAGAAAATGCATGTATTCTTTTTTTTATTCTTCATGCAAATTTTCCATATTTATTTGCACAATTTAAATCGTTTACATTAATATTTTGAAGATTTAACATTGAAAATTTCACTTGAATAAGGGATTAATGTAACGAAAACTGTGTTAATTAACAGGTTGGACATTTTTGTCCAGGTCCCCATTTTGTTGGTTGGGCAGGTTCCGATTTGCTCGATCCAGAATGGCTCTGAGCACATTGAAGAAATTTTTCGCTTCCTTCACATTGACTTAGCGGTTTTCCAGTCAGGAGACTTCCCACCAAGCATAGCAAAGTCTTCAGAAGCAGGGTAACTGAACCATTCTTTTGTTGTGTCAAAAGTGTTTCAAGATTGCTGAGTAAATTGTCGACAACGTCACGTAATTTGACAAGAATTGGTGCCAATGGCTTCAAAAGCTTGGCCAAGAAATTGAATAATGTATGGAGTGCAGCCTTTAGACCTCCGAGTCCTCCTTTTGCGGGTGGCGAAGCACCTTCTGCAGCTCCGGTCGAATCTCCATTTGCGGGTGCAAATGAGCCGGCAGCCACCAACAAGAATAGAATGACGAATTTCATTTCAAACTTTTTCTTTTCAATTCGATAGAGAATGAAACTAACTGATGGTTTTGCACAAAATTCGATGGCTCTTTATATGAAATGGACAATAGTTACAAAAACATTTATTATTTAACGATTAAACATGAATTTCATTTTCGTGTGCACGGTACGAGAATTACGAGTTTTTTTAAATTTTATTTGATCGTGTATTTTGGTGCAAATCATGACACGACTTAGTTATTTTATAGCTTATATCGTGCAGGAATAAATATTAAAAGGATTCGAATGGAATGCGTGACTAAAAATCGGGAAATAAATTCGCAATTTTGGCGTTGATTTGTATTTTCTGGAAATTATTTGATTTTGAAATAAAAAACTCAGATTTTTCTCATCCAAACATAGATTTTGCCAATTTTTTTTTCGTTGAGATTTGATTCACATGATTCAACTGCATCTTGAGAATGGTTACCCTTCTTTTCAAAGGAATTTTTTTAAAATATCAGGAAATCCCCGGTGTTCGATCTTTCTGGTTTCCGCGTGTATTTGCATTTCAATAAAAACAAATGACATCATCACATTAAATTCTTAAGCTAAAAATGAAAATTCACAATGAACTTTGCGGGCGAACATTTGAGTAGATCGACATTTTATTAGGAAATGTCTACTTGTAGGCGCGTTTACTTTGCCGCACAACGTGTAAGGTAAAAAGAATTGCATGGGAACCACAATTTTCGGGCACGATTTCTGCACGTTTTCGAACCATTGTTCAGTTTTTAGCTTTTGAGATGCCTCATTTTCGAAAAAAACGTATCTAGAATACTCGATCGACCTTGTGAATAGTAGCTCTGGTACAACAAACTACCGAACTTCTATGTATTTTTTGACGAAAGTCGAAATAGCCCGAGATCAAATCATACAATTTTGATTGAAATTCGTTCGATCTTCTGTGGACCCCTGGAGGTTGGATTTTTTTTTATTCTACTTGTTCACAACTCCAACCGAGCCCGACCGCCGATCCGATCCAAACCGAAGATGGTAGGAGAACGGTCGGTATCGGAATGATTTCGCCATCGCAGTTTTTTCGGAGTTCTAATCCAATGGATACATTAAGCATTACTTACAAGTACATTGGCAGTGTATTTTTGCCTTCTTTCCTTGCAAAAAGCATGAAAAATATATTTTTTCCTCTGTCAAAATGATGAATAAATATTATCAAAAGAATGAAAAAGTATTATATCTTCATTTATATGTTCCATGTTTATTTTAACGTTTCAAATCATTTACATATTTAATAATAAAACATTGATTGTTTCATTCAAAAAGAAAAAAAAATCATGGAACGAAAGAGCTGCGTGAACCGGTTGGATATTTTTATGTTTCTGCACATTTGATTCATGATTGTGTCCCTTCACACTGACTTAGCGGTTTTCCGGTTAGAAGATTTCCGACCACACACAGTAGAGATTTTAAGAGTTTGCCAACTGAACCTTTCTTTGGATGTGTCAAAAATGTTTCAAGATTGTCGAGTAAATTTTCGATGACATCACGTAATTTGACGATGAGTGGTGCCAATCCCAATGGACTCACAAGCGTGGCTAACAAATTTAATAATTTATGGAGTACAGCTTTTAGACCTCCGATTCCTCGTTTTGCGGGTGGTGATGCACCTTCTACAGATGACGTTTTAGAAAGAATCTCTTTCAAATTTCCTTCTGCGGGTGCAAAAGAGCCGGCAGCCACCAACAAGAATAGAACGACGAATTTCATTTCAAAACTTTTTATTTTCAATTCGATAGAAATCGATACAAACTGATGGTTTTGCTAAAAACTCAGTTGTTCTTTACATGAAATGGATAATAATAATTACAAAAAAACATTTATTATCTAACGATTAAACATGAATTTCATTTTCGTGTGCACGCTATACGATGTTGTTGACAAAAATTACGAGTTTTTTATTGGCTCGGATCGTGCATTTTGGTGCAAATGATGCAACAGCGGCACGACTTAGGTATTTTGGAAATAACTGACGATGATTGGAAATCTAATTTACAATGGTTTTTGTATAAATTTCAAATATTCAGAAATGACTAATTAAAGGCGCCTTAAACTGTGACTCCTATGAAGATATTCAAGAGAATGGAAAATACAAACAAAAAAACATTTTGAGTATTCAAACAAATGAAGCGAAAAACAAAATCCATTTCATTTGTTTTACTGGCAGACGATCAACAATAATATCTTATCATCTTTGTTCAAATAACCGCAATGGAATGAGACTGGAATTGTAATTCATCTTTCCAAATATCGCAAAATTGTATTATCCAAATCGGTGTACGTTTGACTAAATGACGGTAGAGGCATACATGGGCACGGTCAGAAATTAAGAAGGTTACTTAAATGAAACAATGCCAGCAAATCGAAAGAATTTTCTGAAAGAATCCATTCTAGATCCCGTGTCTAAAGAATTTTTATTGAAAAATCCCAGTAATCCAAAGAATTCCGACTCAGAGACAAAAGTTTAAGACCGAAAAAAGGTCATCAGTTTCTTGCAGAAATCCCTAGCAAAACCACGAAAATTGTGAGCTTCTACGCGAGGGGAGTAACTCGGACGATTTAAGATGGTTTTCTGGACGTACATCCTCCTTCTGTGTCCGTACACTCTACGGCCTTCTTTTAAGAATAATAATTTGAAAGGCACACAAAGAGTCTAAAGTGAATTAAAAATATATTTGTAAAAGATACCAACTGAACAAACACAGACTGTCTGCCACACGGTGCACATTTAAATCATATATTTACACATTGAATAACTTCACTTGGACGACTTTGCATTCAATTAAATTGTCTCAAGGAAGTCGGACACAAATTTAAAAAAAATCAAAAAATGAGATTCGAAATGTTGGCACTGTTCTTTACTGTTGTTGTTTGGGGAGCGGCGCAAATGGGCAATTTAGGTCCAGGGGGAATGATTAATATGAGAGACCCCGATTTTTTTTCAATCTTTTGGAACGGCACTAGATAAAGCAGACAATAGTGAATAAATTTATAATAAATATTCAACCGAAGCCACGAAGAGATGCGAAAGAAAGAAGAAGACGTCCATGGTGTAGAACATTTTTGGTGTAAATTTGAAGATTTTTAAAAATAAAGAATCAAATTCAGAAAGTTATTTAATTAAAAAGTTGGTTTATTCTTTAGTCTTATAAGTAAAAATACTTCTGTTTGTAAAAAATCGTGTTCATCTTCGGAGAATCTTCGTTTTAAAGAATTTATTCAAAAAAAACATTTTGAACATAATTTTTAGTTGACTTATGAATTTACATTAATGAAAAGAGTTGAAGGTTGATACAAAAAAATTGTAAATAATTTCAAATTAATTCTGAATATATCCAATGGAATCCAACTGAGCCTTGCGCTGACCAAAAAGAGCATTTTTCTCCATACAAACAAGATTTCTCTCATCGATTATCGTTAGCCATCTGTCCCCGGCACGCCGTGCCAATTCCTCGAAATCACAACGTTTTTCAAGCGTAAAGTAAAGTTTTTCCAGCAACCTAAACTCGTTCAAAACATAAATAGCTTCTTCTATCGCAAATGCCTTGTAACCAATATGAATTTCTCGCAACGATGGTAAGGCGTTTGCCATCTTCGCTGCAATTCTTTCATTAATCCCAATACGAAAAACCGAATCGTTTGATTTGACAATCAATTTCGTGATGAATTTATGTTTGCTGATCAAATGGATGTTTTCTTCATTCCACCAGCAATTTGTCTCCAACGTAAACTCTTCGAGTAAATCAAATGAGAAAATGATTTTCGGAATGATTGCCGGCCCGTTGGAACAAAGTGTAAAATGGTGTATACTATTAAAATGAATCACATTATCATCAAAACGTTGCCACTCACTGAATGTACAACCAATTTCGAGACTTTTAACTGATTTCAAATGGGTGCTGATATTTTGCATGAATTCCGTATTCCAACCGACATAAATCTTTAAACATTTCAGCTGTGCATTCGATTGAATGATTGCGTTGATATTTTCCATTTGACATTTATTCAATGAAACCGGAATGTTTATCTCCAATTGGTCCAAATTCGGAATATGCAATTTTGATCCACCAACATCGGTCCATTGTAATTTCAGTGCGCGTACCTTTGGAAACAATCGATTGAAATTGGTCAGCGTTTTTTGTACGCAACAATACTTGAATTGAATCATTTCAACGCTTGAAAATTCATCGTTGATGTGCATCAATACACTTTCGGAGAATCGCTCAAATGTTATTCTTTTTACGGATTTTCGACTGTATTTTTTCACATAGTCAAGTAATCGTATAACATGAGTCACTTCACGAGCATTTGGTATGAATTTATCACCGGTTATGTGTAGATTTACAATTTGTTCGCCAAAACACCGAAGAGTCTGTAGGCAGGTTTTTGAATCACTGATTTTGACAACGTTATGATGTACGATGATCGGAATGGTAGAATGTTGATCAAAATCAAGCCAAATTTTTTGTTTTCCATACTTTCGCGTGAACACCAATTCGGCGGCACCTTTAAAAGACGGGCTCGTGTCGGCCACATGCAAAAGATCGCCGAAGGTCAAGTGATTAAAAATACTCTCTAAACAGTCAATGTTAACTACGGTGAAAACTGACATGGTGAACACGTTGATTTACACAAAATTAAATTGAAAACAAAATAAACGATGACTTTGTTGTGTCAACGATCGAAGATACTGAATAAATATTTTGAATTCTTTTGCTCTTTATACATTTAAAATGTTGGGATTATCTTGTCGAAAAATGAATATTATTCAAAATGGTTATCGGAGGAGACAATCGATTCATTCGTGAACATCAACTGCGTTCTGTAGGTGGGCAAAACAAACCTTCTAATCGGAGTGCCATTAGATAACATGGCAATGACTTTTGACCTTTGATGTGTAAAAGTAAACTGGTTGATAACGATACAAACCTTTGTCAACTCACTGTCTAGATGTTTGGTGACGACAGCATTTGATAGCACATTCACATCTAAATTTATGCATTTGAGTTTATGGAACATCAAGTTTTGGTTTTGCAAACATTCATTTGGTCTTTATCTTTGTTTTGGTGATGAATGAGCAAATACGTTTTTTCAAAAGATTTGATTGCTTCAGTTGGATTTATTTATTTTGGATCAAATTTTCAAAAAAATTTATTTTTCCCTTTTCTTTCGACCCTTACAAGTTGTATTTGCAATGAGCTCATACTAAAAGCTACTAGATTCAGCTGAAAAGATGCTTAATTGCTAATACAGTATCATTTTCAAATCTACAGGGTGCGCCATAATAACTGTCCCTTTTTTTCAATCGTTTGTTTTAATACTCAAATGTCTTGCGATTCACTCTGTCGTTTACCGTTATGTTTATTGGTGTTTACTCTAACTCTAATGATACTGCGCATTTATGTACAGTGTCTGTATAGCTTGCGATAAGAATGGATGTGAAACGTCAACTGGTACTAAATTTGCACAAACGGGGCTTGAGACAAATTGATATTTTTCGACAGCTACAAAATGAAAATATCAACTTGAAATTTGTAAAGCGCACAATAAAACGATACAAAGAACGTGGCAGCGTTGATATATTGAAGAAAACTGGACGAAAAAGATCTGTTCGTACCAAAAATCTCATCAAACGAGTGAGAGAGAAAATTCGCCGAGAACCTCGAAGAAGTGGACGAAAGTTGGCTCATGAGCACAAAATCAGTGAAACTTCAATGCGACGAGTTTTGGCAGAAGACCTGAATATGAATCCATTCAAAAAATGTCGACGACATGGTCTCACAATCAAAAATAAACAAGCCAGAAAGCAAAGATGCAAAGAGTTGTTGCGCCGGCACGCAAACTCAAACATTGTTTTTTCAGATGAAAAATTGTTCCTTTTACAGCCAAGCCTCAATTCGCAAAATGATCGTGTGTACGCAACATCAATCCTTGATATTCCCGAAGATAAAAAAACCATCGAACGATTTCAAAATGTTCCACAATTGATGGTTTGGGCCGCCATGTCGGCCGACCACAAATTTCCACTGGTTTTCGTCGAAGAAGGCGTAAAAATCAATGCCAGAGTATATATTCGAGAAATATTGCGTAAAAACTTATTGCCACAGTCTCAAAGACTATTCAGAGGTGAACCATGGGTATTTCAACAAGATGGTGCACCCGCACATCGTGCAAATACGACACAACAATGGCTACGCACGAATTTGCCTGATTTCATTGACAGAGACTCATGGCCGCCATCGTCTCCTGACTTGAACCCGCTCGATTTTTTTGCTTGGGGATACATGTCGTCGAAGCTCAATGATCTGAAAATTACGAAACGAACCACTTTGGATGCATTCAAAAAGAAAATAATAAAAATTTGGAACGAAATTCCCATTGATATGGTGCGTGCCGCGTGTCAATCGTTTTCGAAACGTTTGCGTTTGGTAATCCGAGAAAAGGGGGGAAGAATTAAAGTCAAAGGCTGAATCATAATCTCTATACCTCATTCTTATATCGAATAAAATTATATCTCGATTTGATTCAAATTTCTGTGTTTTTTGGCTAGAAATAAAAGGGACAGTTATTATGGCGCACCCTGTAATGTTAAAAATATTCAGCTACCTCTAACACCACATCGACTGTTCTAGTCATCGAATAGCAAATGCCCGTTTGTCAAAATTTTGATACTTTGAGTTCAATTTAAACTGATGAAAATCATCAGCATTGTATTTAAACTGACAGCGATGGCATTCAAAGAAATGGTATTAACACTGACCTACAAACAATCGTTTATTTTCTTATTATTCTGTAAAATACACACCAAATAGTCCAGTTAATAGCCTTAATAAATCCATCTAGTATATTCTTTTGCGGAAGAGATAAAAGGGATAAAATGCCATAAAATCAAGTTTATACAATGTCATTACTCCATTTATTGGAATTAATTGATCGATAATAAATAATCAAGAAAAATTTGGATATAAAAAGGTTAATTGTTACATTATTTGTTTTAGAACAGCGGAGTAATGTACGCTGACTTGAAGAAAATCCATCGAGTTCATCCGTTATTGCTTCGAACGATGTACGTTTTTCATGTGACGATTAGCAACATTTTTCCATGCAAAGCGCATTTCACAAAATTCACATGAAAATGGTTTTTCGCCGATGTGATGAATGCACATGTGGCCTTCCAATTGCGTAACGTGATGCATTGAAACTTTGCACACATAACATTGATAGTGGCGACGGTTGCAGCCTATCTCATGTGCCTTCTTATCAATTTCTTCTTTGAATGAACGATGACATTTGGCGCAACGGAACGGACGCTGTTTGGCATGTGTTGCCAAATGTTTCTTCAGTTCAATCTTTTGGAAAAACTTCTTTTCACAAATACCGCATTTAAATGGTTTTTCGCCAGTGTGATGGACTTGCATGTGCAGTTTCAAATGACCTTTATTGAAACTTTTGTATATCTTGCAGATATGACATTCGAATCGGCGACGTTTACATTTATTTTCATGCACTTGTTTTTTGTCTTCAGCAGCGAATCGTTGACCACATTTTGAACAGTCGAATGGAAGTTGTTGGCGGTGAGTGCGTGAATGCCTCTTCAAATTGAGTTTATTAACAAATGCCTTCGAACATACACGGCATGCGAATGGTTTCTCACCACTGTGGATTCGCATGTGGACTTTTAAACGGATCAACACCAGATTGGTAAATTTGCACAAGTAGCACTTGTACTGACGACCATTGCATTTGGTTTCATGACTGATTTTATCAACTTCCTCGACAAATCTACGACGACACTGCGAGCAACGAAATGAAAATTCAGGAACATGGACTATTTTATGACGAATGAAAGAGAACTTTTGTGAAAAAGCCTTCCCACAAACTTCGCATTCGAATGGTTTTTCGCCTGTGTGAGTTCGAATATGTTTTTTGAGATTCGATGTATATGGTGTGATATAATTGCAAAAAGTACAACGATGCAACTTCTTAATCTTTCTCGTTGACTTTTTCGGAGCTTTGCTCTTGTTGTTTTTCTGTCCTTTCGCACGACGTTTGGGTTGTTCATTGTTACGATTATCGTTTGGATTGGATGTTGGATTTTCCACGTCATCATCGCCTTGATCATCATTGGCACCCTTACTTGAACCTGCTTCCTTCGTGGTGTCACCTTCTTTCTTCACAAAATCCCCTTTACAATCCATTTCCTCCTTCACGTAATTGCGCAAATACTCGCTATCGCTTTCGCTCTCCGATTTGACATCGACACTGGCTTCGACCGATGATGGTGTTGTCGGGCGTACAATCAGAGGTGCATTATCGTCCGGCTCTTGCTTGATGCTCTCCTCTTTGATTTCGATATGCCAAAACTTTGCCTTGCACTTATATTTGCTATTGGACTTGCCTTTCGTACTTTTGCTTGCAAATGGTTTCATCTTGGTAGCTAAAATAGAAAAGAAAAACACAACTGTCAATTCATAGCAATCGAATGTATGTATTCAATTTATGAAGCAAACAAAAAGAGCCGAATATTTAAATGCCATCTCGAAATTTAGGCAATACATATAATTGTTTTCAATTGAAATGCAGCCAAGTACTGAAACAATTGGCTGAAGGTTATGTTGAGGTTATGAAATTGTTGTTGGTTTTGTTGTTTTCTTTGATATTTGATGGACTTTGCGGATAAAGAAGTTTTGTCGTTTTTTAAAAAACAAATTTAAAGTTATGAAATTGTACCATGCACATTGCACAACATAATATCATTCAGTTCACTCTCATTTGATTCGATTGAATTTTTTTCGAAATCAAGAATTTGATGTTCTTTTCATGCAATAAATAAATTGAAAATGTTTCCAATCAACTTACTCTTTCAATTTGGTTTGCACACAATGACAATTTATTCGTTGTCTTTTAATTTGTTTCTTCTTCTGCTTGCCGTCGTTATACTTGTTACCGTCTTCGTCTGCTGTACACGATGAAAGAGAGCGATTCACCGTTTCTGTTGTAAACGTCAAGCAAACCATTGATTGACACACGGCAGATGTCATTTGTATGCTGCGAAGATGGCTACCGTTGAATTTATTTACATTCTGTGGGATAAACAAAATGTTTTTTTTTCTTAGTTTCCACACACCAAAAAACTATTTGGTCGAAATGAGTGAAGATTTTTTTTAATTTGTTAATGCATAATATTTCCAGACTAAATGTATTGCCAAAGAGAAGGCTTTCGTCATTTTTACGGTAAGTTGTCTCCTTTTCACATACAATTTCATATTTGTATTTGACACCTCTGTCTCACTCTATCAAATATCAACAAGTGTCGGCCACATACACCAATGCATTTCATGCTGTTATTGTTGCTGACTGCAACACACACTCATTCTCTTCGATGGTGAGTTACTAGAATCGAACACACACATAAGTTGTATTTGTGCAATTCACATCAGCGAACCAAAGTCATGCATGAATTCGCACTTTTTTGGGATACAGTAGAGTGCTTGACTGAGGAATTTGCACAACATTTAATTCTATTAATACAGCAGGACTATTGAGATTTATTTTGCATATGCAATTCAATTGACTGGATTTTTCGGTGTTAAGAAAAGAGAACGTAAGTTGTTGCTTCACTGTTTCAATAATTCCCAAGGAGAAAATCATTTTTATATTGATCCATAACATCAATTAGAAAGATTATTAGAACTTCCAAGAATTTCTTTGGATGAGGAGTAAAACATTTCAGAGCATGAAATAACAAACATCAATTGTGGTTCTTGTTCACAGTCACTCATCGAGTTAGCCTCGCAGTACGACAAGCAGTGCGATGACTGATTGGCAAGAAGAGCTGGACAAATATTTGTCGATTGTCGAGCGGCATACAACCGATTCACTGTTGCGCATCCAAAATGCCTTCAAACACACAAACCGAACATTAGAGGAAAAAGCCACGTTCCGAAACCATTTTTTGAACAGCACCCGCAATCGGTGAGTGTACACACTTTTTTCAAAATAAATATTCTGGGTGGATTGCCGGAAAATTGTGAGAAATTGAGATTTCTCTTTACTCTCTCGTTCCTCTTTGTCGTACTGTAATTTAATGATCTAATTTCCATCGTTTGTCAGTGTTAGTGAAGCATGTGATCGCTACGAATTGACCCGCAATGTTCAACATCGTCCAAGAAGTCCGAACAATCGATCAACATCAATTGGTCATGATCGCGACCAATCATTCACGTCTGACCAGCGCTCATGCTCCAGCCTGTCATCGAACAATGACCAATTCGAGCTGGAACAACAAAACAAGCTCGCCCACGATATAACAATTTGCGGCGTACCACTTTCAACCAAACATGAAAAATTGCGTAAAATGTTTGCACAATTGTGTAAAAAGGTGGGCGTAAATATTCAATCCGATGAAATCACCAAGATTTTTCGAAGCAATCCGAAAACGGTGATTGTGGTGCAGTTCAGAAGCGAACGCAACAAAGAATTCTTTATGAAAATGTGTCGCAAAAAAAGTTTGTGGACCAACGACATGATGCATGACGAAGAACCGAGACGCATTTACATCGACTATCAGATGACCACCTTCTATCGAAATATGTGCAAAATTGCACGACACGCAAGACAACAGAATTTGATTCATTCCCACGACATTTCGAAACAAGGCTTAATGATCAAACTTACGCCACGCAGTTCTGAACTTACATTTTTATCACCGAAACAACTCCATGGCTATTTGAATAAGTTGCGCCAAGCAAAGCGCCGTCGACAGGCCATGTCATCGGATACAGAATAGGTATGGCTTGCAATGACTCTGCCATTAAAAGCGAAAATGGATTTTGAATTTTTAATTGTATTTGATTCCATTCCCAACTTAAAACATCAACTGACAGAGATTTTCCTTAACATATCCACACAAAATTAGTAAAACAGACAATTGGAAACAAACAAATTTGAGAGTAGTAATAAAATCTAAGCCTGACGTCAAGTTGAAGAGTTTTATTTCTCCTTTGTGATCACTGAAACAGTGATCAGCATTTATTTATCTGCCTTTTCATCAATATTTGTTCAGTAGTCACGATAAATGAACAAATGTTTGCATTAGGTTTGTATGTATTGTGTGTATATTTGTACCACAGCTCACAAAACTTACTCGTGTCGCTCTCATTCCAAACTATATGAGCTCTTTCTCACACTTGTGCAATTGTGCATTATCGTTCATGAACGGGACAAAAAATTGCGTCAATGTGTGTGGATCTAATTCCATCAGCCAATAAGAGCGCTGCTCTGACTAACTAAGACAGTGTGTTAGAATAAATCGATTTAGTTGTTTACTCATAGACACAAAGATGAGAACAACAGAGAAACATTTTGACACTCGGCGTTCCAGTCTAACCGTACCGAAATTATGCCCAAACTGTCACACTGCTAGCGCCACGACGGAATTCAATGTAATCTACACTAAGTTGCCGCCAAATAGTGAAAAGACTTTTGCTCAGTTGCAGCCAACGGACTAGAACTCCATGGTTGTCCGTAGTGGCGCTAGCAGTGCTACAGTTTTGCATTTTATACAGTCTCTTATGGAGCATAATTTCTGTGTGAGTCTAACGCAAACTCTGGCCAAATAACCAAAGTGCTATTTTGTTCTGAGTGCCACAGCTAATGACACCAAGTCTTGTTTGGTGGACGTGTGTACTGCCTCTGCCTTCATTCTCTGTCTGATTGCACTACTTAATGTAACATATATAATAAAAATGTTCCTTTGTCCGTCTATTTGTGGATACAAATAAAATAGAATCCAATTGGCATAGTGAATTTAGTGAATATCTTCAAACTCTGAAAATAACATTTATTTAGAAGTTTAGCTGTGATGTTTGTCGCCATTCAAATAAAACTAATAAATTGAATAAATCTCAAGAGGATTTTAGTATTGTATTTTTATTATGAAATCTGTTTATTGATTACATGTTTCATCCGAACATAGTATCTCATTGAAAGTGAATATTTTCTTTGGATTGAATTCAAAATAATATTTCCGAACGATGTACGTTTTTCATGTGCTGATTGGCGTTTTCTTTCAGTGTAAAACGTACACCACACAATTTGCATGAAAATGGTTTTTCGCCGGTGTGATGAGTGCACATGTAGCCTTTCAATTGCGTTCCGAATCGCACTGATACTTTGCACACATAACATTGATAGTGGCGACGGTTGCAGCCTATCTCATGTGCCTTCTTAACTATTTCATCTTTGAATGAACGATGACATTTGGCGCAACGGAACGGACGCTGTTTGGCATGTGCCGCCAAATGTTTCTTCAGATCACACTTGGAAATAAACTTCTTTTCACAAACACCGCATTTAAATGGTTTTTCGCCGGTGTGATGGACTTGCATGTGCAGTTTCAAATGACCTTTATTGAAACGTTTGTATATCTGACAGATATGACATTCGAATCGGCGACGCTTGCATTTATTTTCATGCACTTGTTTTTTGTCTTCAGCAGCGAATCGTTGACCACATTTTGAACAGCCGAATGGAAGTTGTTGGCGGTGAGTGCATGAATGGGACATCACTTGATTTAGCCTAACAAATGCCTATCGGACCTGGAAGCAAGCACAAAAACGAATGCTTGCTCGAGTATGTCTGTATTTAGTTTGCTGCTGCTGCTCGCATTGCTCCAAAAAAAGCAGCAATTATGTAACTTGTTTACTTGACAAAAAATGCTAGCTTTGACAAAAAATGTTGTGTGTTTTCTGTTTATTATTATTTTAATTTTTCATCTTCTCATAAAATCGCTTTATATTTTATTAGATTTATCTTACTACATGAGCTTACAATGTAATTGAGTGTGGACTACAGATAACAAAGAAATATGAATTTTCTTAAAAATTGAACAAGTCATAGTTATCATGTATAAATAAAGTTTTTTCAGCACGCATTGGTTCGATTGATGCCCGTCTTCTTTGTATTAAGCAACCAGCAATTGAAAAAGCACTTTCCGATTTGGCTGTTGTTGCTGGTATTCCCAGAATTACTTTGGCAACCGCAGACATTTTTGGAAATGATGACTCATTTTGACGCCAAAAACTCAAAACACATGCTGGTATTTCTTTCTTCTGAGCAAATAGTTCCAGTTCCTGTTCTAAATTACTACTTCCGTGAATCATATTTATGTGTTTTGCAAGTAATTTCTCCCTTAATGATTTGGGTTGGACTGTGGTGTCTCTGTCATCCAAAATTGGCGCCTCCGATATAGTCTCATGGATATTTATCTTCATTGATTGCGCAACTGTTTCGATGACTTCAACCTTTGAATATCCTTTATGAAGAAAATTAAAGAAAGAAACAATAATTAGCAAATGCCATGTCGCAGTATCAAAAGTGTGAATCAAACTTTGATATAAAAGAAACAAACCTTCTAAATTTAACCATTCATTAATGATTTTTAAATGCTGTGTTGAAGGGTCCAAAAGCGCACTGGCAATTGCTTCCATCGGTAAAGGCATTCTTCTATTCAAATTTGTCAAAAGAATATCGGCTGCCTTTTCAATTAAATCATCAGTCGTCATCAAATGAATGGTTTCCAAACGATCTTTAATTTCGGAATAAAATAGCACAAGGGAGTTGAGAGTGGGAAAATCATTTCCTTGGATGTACGTTGTGAAAACGTTGAAAACGTCCAATAATTCAACCACCCCGCCAAGTAATATGGAATCTTGTTTTGTTAGAATCAAATCATATTCCTCTAGTTCTTCAAGGCACTTTTTTATGGACCCTTAAATGAAATAATTTGATAAAATAAATTTCAAACCATGCTACTTGTGAAAAAATTAAAAAAAAAAGTTAATAAGCCTATCGGCCATCATTTACCTATGTGGTTCAAATGAACTTGTGCGAGTTTAAATACACAATTCCATCGGACTGTGCTGATGGATTTTAATCCTGTAAAATCCCCACCGCGGTTAAATTCTTCAAAATTGACATCAGAGAACTGTGACTCAGCATCAAATATATCATCCGTTTGTGAACATTCCTCTAACAAGATCATCATTAAATGTTTATGCTTATCATCTTCGTAAATTGTTTTCAATTGAGTGTGTTTGTAAATCAAAGTTCTTTGAATTTTCCTTAATTTTGAAATTAAACTAGTCAATTCTTTCATATCTTTTGATTTCATTAAATCTTTTTGTATTAGGTTATTGATTGAGTGAGCAACACATGCGAAACGTTTTAAATTGAGTAATTCGGTACTTTTCTTAACATTGGCACCACCATCGGTAACACACACTACATTTTTTTTTTCGATACCATATTCAGCCATGGTGTTAATGTAATCATCACGAATACGCTCAGCAGTATGGGGTCGATCAAATCGGCCAGTTCTCAAGATTCTGCTTTTCATATTCCATCCAGAGTCCATATAGTGATATGTATATGTTACATATGATAATCTTTTATGATTGTCCGTCCACATATCAAATGTAATAGTACAGTATTCTAAAATCATTTGAATATTTGATTATTTCGCTTATAATTCATAATTAAAAATAAAATGTCTTACATCCGTAAGATGAACTTTTCCGCACTG
>NW_022198208.1:79709-110979 GCF_009176525.2 Contarinia nasturtii | reverse complement strand
CTATCATGCGGCAAGCAAGCAAACATGCGGACACATATACGGCAAACAAACCATATCTACTACACGGTTTTTGTACGTGCGACCAATACGTCTTCACAGATACCGCATCTCGCACGAACGAAAACTGTTTGGTACATATGGTTCGTTTGCCGTATATGTGTCCGCATGTTTGCTTGCTTGCCGCATGATAGGCGACGCAGGCAAGCAAGCTGCTTATAGCAAGCCGTATGACATCCTCTGTTTTTTATAGAGACTGAACAAGTGAACTAGTGATTTTCCTGAAAACTAGACTTAGTCTGCACCGCGTTAGAAGAAGTTCATTCTTATCCAAATGGAAACTTCTTCAATATTCCGCCGCCTACCGGCAATTAAACTTTGCCTCCAATTTCCCCTCTGTGTAGCATTTTCGTTAAAATTCGTCTATTTCAAATAGTAGAGAATGCCATAAAATAGGAGAGAAACTATAAAAAATGTTGATCAAAGAGGAAGTAAATTGGAAAAGTTTAAAAAAATGTGATGGAAGAGAATCGAAAATGCGGTGCTAATTATGAAAGTACTTTTATTAAAAAAATCTAAATGTGATTTGATTCTTGAAAAACTGTGTATTTGTTTTGTTGAATGATTTGAAATTGATTGTAAATACTCTTGCATTCACTGTATGCGAAGCTATTCATTGAAAAATCCAAATAGTTTTAAATCGAAATTTTGGACTAGTGTCAGTTTTTTTTAAATATTCGATAATTTCAAGATTTTTCATGCAAGAATTCTCAAATTAAAATAAAAAAAATGTTTATCGAAAAAATAGATACATTTTAATCGCTGATCAAAATTTTGAAATTATTCTTTTCATTTATTATTGAATTAAAATCGATTTTGTTCAGAATAAATTCATTTTCGCCGATGTTTAATTTCAAATGAAGTCCATAAGATTGCATAGTCTTAAGTTTAGACTCTAAACCAATACATTTTCAAAATGCAATTTAAGTCATAATAACGAATAAAATTCCACCACAGGACATTGATTTCAAACAAACAGAACCACGCGCTCAGCGTAAAAAATATTCTGGTTCTTTCGTGATGTGAAACATTTTTGCAAATGTCTCCTGTCCGTCAATCAAAGAGAAAAAGAGTAAATTCGGTCCTCTTATTCTATGCATATAGTTATTGTAAATTTGACGAATCAAGCGCAAAATTCTTAAATGTTAAAATCATTTTTCATTTCAATTGATTGAAAATTTATACAATTTCTTGTGTTTAAAGCGTATGGATTGGTCAATGTCAATTATGTTTATTTACAGTACAATAGACATTCGGATTTATATTTTACTTATATTATTAAACATTTTTTTTCAACACTTTCAAAGCTGAAACGAATGTGGAAAAAATATTTAAACCCAAAGAACTGCCACTTAGAACAAAAATGATCCCATGACAGTTCTGTTCATATTTTAAATGCACTAAATGTCATTGAATGATAGTCTATGTCACTGTTCTTGTGAGTAGTGACACAAAGTGCATTAGGATGGTATTGAACATATCCTTCTTCCAATAAAACGTTGGTAAATGCATTTGGGAAACAGTCCTCAAGAAAATGGTCAAAAGTCAAAAAACAGAATTATAATTTCTTTCAATTTGAAGAGTTTGTGTTTTCTAGAGTAATAAAAAGTGTTTTTTTTATTTAATAGGTGTAAATGCCATTTCGACCTTTGAAATCAAAAGAGATTAAAAATAATCTCTAGAAAATGAAAAAGTACAACTCTTTTCAAAATGGATGAGAAAAATGTTCAAATCCATTGCAATGTACTCTGAGAATACTACTCTGATACAGTGAACGTGTCATACGTGTGTCACACGGTGTGTGAGCTGTTATCGTAATGACACTCTATTGACGTTAAGTCCAATCGAAATACCTTTCCTATACTAGATGTACGGAATAGTAAAAAAATGGACCCCAACTGTGTTCAAATGCTCACATTCCTTCGACAGCTGATAAAATGTAATCCTCTTTAAATCGGAAGAGTGCAAATATATCACCTCAAATCGTAAGTATTTTCTCACCATCGTCTGAATTCCACATTCGAGCTTTTCATTCCTTTTTTTCCTTATACAAACTTTAAGCATAAAGATATTAAAAAAAATTAGTGAATTGATTTCGAAATAAATGCGAGCGCATTTGATCTTAATATAGATTTGTGTTACACAATCTTGTTGTTGTTTGCAGCTGAAATTTAGTTTCATGGTATGTAAAATATGTAAGTATAGTTTGTGCTAGACTAGTTTCAATTTTGTTTTAAGAATTTTCACAAATTTCTTTTATGTACAATCTAATAAAAACAATGTGCGAACAAAAATAGATATTGAGACAGAGAGGGTGTTAAAGAAAAACAAAGCGGACGCTTATCGTTAAGTAAATCGAATAAAAGCTAACCCTTGAAAATCCCATTTTGTGTGTTTGTGTGTTTTTATCTCACTTATGTGCTGAAATTTTACTACATATTTAAATTTGTTTATTAAAATCGAATATTTCGTGCATGTTTTGTGTTTGTCTTGCTGCATATATCACCATTGCGTGTTTACTTTAAGAAAATCTAACAATCAATTCAAGAGTTTTGAATTTCAAGACGAATGACTCGCTCCAGTACAGCCATGAGCAATAAATCCAATGTATATTAAGCTAGCCACGGCTAATTTGTGTCTTTGACATATTAAGCAGCTTTATTTGGAGCACACATTTTAATACGCATTATCTGCATCGGTTGATGTTTCACTGCATGGACTCACAACGCCTTCACTTACAGACGGCAAAATATTATCACTTGACATTTGTCTAAATGAAGGGAAAAGACGAAAGTTACAAAAATAAATGTGTCCTCATAGCTTCCTCTTAATTGGCTATGCCTCTTTACAAGTATTTTTAAACATGAACAAAAACGATGAAAAATATAAAAAAATGTTGATTTACCGTTCAATCATATGATAAGCACCGGGTGCTGAATTCGATCGTCCAGCTCGTGTAAACCGTTCCAACCGCGATCCGCCCCGTTGTGGTGCCCGCCCAGAAACTGGTTTATTGAATGGATTTTGAAATGAGTGCTTCTTTAGCATGGTTTTGATCAAAATCAGTGTGTCCAATTTTGGAATGCTCTTAACCACCGTATTTATGTCCATGTCATTCACTTCGACCAAGCGACAGTTGTCATCTTCGCTTGGCAACGGATGGGCATCATTGCAAGTGACCCAAGGATGTTCCTGAAATTCACCAACACAAACGACTTTGAAAAAGAATACTTTGACTAAGTAAGTATTTTCCGAATAAATACGCAATACCTTTCCGACACTAGGTGTGCGGAAAAGTGAAGAATAAATATTTTTGTTTCATTATGAATGAAAACACGTGTAATCGTTTCACCAAAGGAATGTTCCAAAACAAAGCAAATCAAAACTTTCGATACGCACCTTAATCTGTGGCAATGTAATCCGTTTCGATGGGTCTTTTTCAAGCATTTTCGTGATCAAATCGCGTAGTTCGGCGCTAATCACAATATCAGATGGGAATGTAAGTCCATCGTTTTTGATTTTTTCATAAACGGCTGGTACATTGTTCGCCATAAATGGAACATTTCCAAACACCAATGAATATAACGTTGCGCCAAGTGCCCAAATATCGGCCGCTTTACCACTGTACGAATACTGCCAAACAAACATGAAATTAATAAGTTCATTAAATCGATTCGAAATGTCTTATGTCTTAGGCGATAATATAATTTATCGTGGTCAAACCATTCATTGGTTGTGTCATGAATGGTGTCTGTTTTTGTCGTCTTAAGTACTGCTTTTAGCCTCTGCAAGAAGCCAAACCATCTCGTGATTATAATCCAATAAAATATTGCCGGGGATCAATTTCAATGTGTATTCGATACACAAGAGAGAAATTAAGCGAATTCATGTTCATTACGAATTTTATTAATATTTTGCCGATAATAGCCGATTTCGAATATTGTTTTTTTTTTCACATTCAAGTAAACACCAATTTCTGATTACACAACACATTTAAAACGATTATGTCACGTTCCGTATAGATTATTGGCCTATCCACAAACACGTACCAAACGTAATAATAACGAGCAAATGAATTCTAATCAAATATTCATTCTGTGACTTCTGTTTTTCTTCGGAGCACAGCAATACCAAATAAAAAAAAGTTAACGACTGAAATAGATGTTTGACCACTTCGGATGATTGAAACTTCCTCGTCTTGATTCGAAATGGCATGAAAAGAATTTTTTATGCGGCACAGAGCCATTGTGGGATAAAAAAAAACATTGATGAACTCTGTGAATCATCGATAGGATTTCGAAGGAAATTTGAACGCAAAAACGAAGAGCACATTACGAAGATAAAAAAATGATTGGTTTTTGTATCTATTGCGGACTTTCACTGAAACCACAATAAGTCATGACCAAATGGACCTTTTCAATTTTAGCTCAATCAATATTTCTCAAACATAGAATAGCAATCAACCTACTATGTTTATTATTTCTGTAAATGTACTGCCAAATACCTTGTCCGCACGGGGGGTACGGAAAAGTAAAAATATCGATCCATCGAAATCCGGCAAAAAAATTTCCGCCTCTGTTTTTGAAGAAATTATTCATAAAAAGAATACCTGTCCAGTCAGCAGAGTTTCCGGTGCTCGAAATGCTGGCGTGCCTGCCGTCGATCCGTTGTTCATCGATGCATCTTCGCCCATAAATTCATTGCATACACCCAAATCAGCGATTTTAACACTTCCGCATTCGCCCAACAGCAAATTATCCGGCTTGATGTCTCCGTGGATGATGCGTTGATAATGTACTGCAAACGATGATACAAAAAAAATGTGTAAAATGTTCATTCACGTATACAATATGCGTCAATGTCTGAGGTTGTTGAGAAAAGATATCGATTTTCTAAAAAAGAGTGACGAATCGATAGAAATAAAGGAAATAAACTTGAATGAAATTCATGGAACTGCGAAATAAAATCCTTTCACACACTAGGTGTGCGGAAAAGTAATAACGTTTACGTTCAAGAATTCAATGGCATCGAAACATTTCTTCTCCATGGAATCGAAAAAAGAGTTTCTTTGAAAATGTAAGAAATATGTGTTGGTTTCTTTATGTTTGTGCCGTGTAAGAGCTTAAAACGGTAAAAAAAGAAGAATGTTCAACAAAAAGAAGAAAAACAAGATATTTATACGCAACGAAATTCTTTTCAAGTTTCAAAGAATGAAAAGAGAGAGAGAGCAACGAGTCGTTTATTTGTTCACAGAAGCAGATGGCAGGAGTTGAAGTGGATATGTACTTACAGTATTCAAGTCCTAGCACGCAATCTCGCAACACCGACCAAACTCGTTCTTCGGTTAATGGTTTTGATGTGGGCACACTTAGCACTTCACCCAATTGCAAAAGCTCAAACACCAAATACAATGAATCTTCCAATGGATCATCGAGAACTTCCACTAATTTCACAACATTCGGATGGTCCAACTGGAAAATGTTTGCGAAATGGAAATAGTTTTTAATTGAAAAGATTTTAATTCGAAATTACCTTCTTCAAAACCGCAATTTCCCGATAGACCCGGTCGAGTGGCGACATTCCTTTCTTTGGTCCTCGCCCCATAAGACCGGCCTTCCGCAAAAGTTTACGTTTCGATAGAATTTTCATGGCATAATGCGTTGAGTCTTCTTCGGAATATGCTAATTTCACCAAACCATATGAGCCCTGTTATCGATGAAAAACGGTCAAAAATTGGGTAACATTTAAAATTCCCTTTTCCATTTTACCTGTCCAATTTGGTCCATAAGTTTGTATTGATTCAGTTGAAGAAAGCTGCCACTTTGTTCGATGGAAATGCGACGTGACTCACGCAATGGTCCTCTTCGTCGATTGCGCGGTGATCCAAACGGACTTCCATACGGACTATACGGAACATTTGGATAAATTGGACGATTTTGTTCAAACGAACCGCCGTCACACTGTTTGGCGGTGAGCAAAGCCGATGGCATTTCATTGTCGGCCAAATCGAGCGATTGAGTTTTGGGTAAATTGCGGATATGCGGCGGAAGATATGTGGGATGTGTATTGGGAAAACGATTTACAAACATGGGCACATTCGGTGGTGATGACAATGGTACAACGGTTGGTGGCGGTGCATTTAATCGACCGCCACTATGCAAATTGGCCAAATTTGGTTTCGATATATTTTGTTTGGTGGCCACTTTAAAAACCCTATCACTTGCACTTGGACTATTCGATGAGCTACTATTGTTTTCACTATCGACACCATCATCATTTCCATCACATTTAACATGCATTTTTTGCTTATCACATGCACTTTGTGCCACATCTATATCAAGTTCACTATGCACATCATCACTTTCATCATCTGTTGCACTGATTTTCACATCAGCATCAATTTTGGATACCTGCTGTTTAGCACCATCAATTGCACTTGATTTTTCCACATTTTCCGTTGCTGACACATTATGATTCGGTGTGGATTTGTCATCGTTTGATTTATTTGTTATATTGGCGGTTTCGATTGTCATCGTCGTCGTCGTCGTCGTCATTTGATTACTGCTGTTATTGACATTGTTTTGTGGCAGAATTGGCGAACCAACTCGATTATTTCCATCGCGATTATTCTCCAATTCATTTTGTAAACTCATGTGCCTGCGAATGGAAAATACAATTTGAGTGTTAGTTGGGTGCTAATTGAATCAGAGTTTCGATTCGATTCGGCAATGCCAAATCGAAATTGAACCCTCTATTTTGAGGAAGGTTCCACTGAACTCGTTGAACATAGTGGAAAATATATCAACGTCACATTTTTGGGTCGGCTTAGACATTCTATGTGATTTCCATGTTTTGTGCGTTGGTTTTCTTATTATTCTTTCATTATTGTCAGAAAAAAAACGAATAACAACCAAAAAAGAGTCGAACTCCAAAAGAACGCCGAAAATTAAATAAAAAGAACCGAAAACTCGAAAAAGGGGACAATTAAAGATTGGCTATCGATAAAAAATGTAAATAAAAAAGGAAAAAAATGACAAAATCGAAAAAAGTCACGAAACCCAACCACAAAAATACTGAAAAGCTTTACCATTGAAAAGTCGCTCTTTTCTTCTGTCATTAATCTAAATTGAGTGTTAATGCAGCATTTGAAACTTCGTCTTCATTTGGTCACGATCGCGAATGAAAAATTGTATTTCTTCTAATTTCTTATTTTAATTTTCAATTGTGCGTTTAAATATTCTTTTGAATAAATTTATTATTCCGTACCATACCATGACCCCATCCGTTCAAATCCATAGTGAGTGTTTTTCTTTTCATTTTTCGTTCCATTAATTTGAATAAATCCACTCGAATCCACTTGAATCAGTTGGAAATGTGTTGTTGAGTTCTTTACATATCAAAGAATGGTTTGTAGAATGTGATTCGACGTAGACAAAGTGAATTCAAGTGCAGTCATTCATCTTGATTTTGAGTTGGAGTAAAAAGAATGACGCAAATAATTGACTGTATGAGAAACACACAGCGGCAACGCCGAGAAAAATACGAAACGTTTTCAATGGATGAAAAAAAATGTCTACGAATGATTTGTTACGCGATTGTTGAGCGACGCTCGTGGGTTGCAGTGAAATGAACGAGTCGTGCAGCTGTTTCTTGTTCAACCAACAAGTCACGACTTTATTGAAACAATAACAAAAATTCATCGTCATCAGCGAACAATGAAAGAGAGAAAGAGAGAGAAAATGTCGTCATTATGAAACTCGAATCATGCAAGCGAATTGAGGGAGAGACAAACAGTTGGATATTTAGCATCCTGACACTCTTTCTGTATAAATAACGAACAGGTGAACGAATGGCACACTCTATGTTCCATTTTTTATTGCGCCATTGTGTTGATGGCAAGCGACAGTCCGTTCAGTTATTGCATTTTACTTTTCGCATGGTATACACCATTTACATTGATATCTCCGTTCTTTAGTTCCATTGTTATCTTGGCTACAATATCCAATTGCAATCTTGGCTTCCTATTGTTTTCTGGTGGTGTGTGTGAATGCCGATGGACGGTGCATGTTATGACGTATGGGAAATTGGCGAACGGGGTGAGAATGAGAGAGATGAAGATTGGGCAAGAGGGAGAGAGAGGAAGAAAAAAGGAGAGAACGAAAGATAGAGAGAGAGAGAAAGAGAAAGAATGTGAAAAAGGGGCAAAGTGGGCAGAAGGAAGAGAAAGAAAAATTGAGAGAACTAAATGAAGAATAAGGAAAGGACTTTCTTATAGTTTTCGCCTGCAGAAATGGTCGAGAAAGTGTTAGCAAAAAAATCAACAGGAGTCGAAACAACTCCATTCATGTCCTCCCTCTTGCATTCATTTTTGGAGACAAGTAGCACTTGTAAGTGATGAATAGTGATGGTGCTCGGTCTCAATGAGTTTGCACATAATTTTAAACCACTCAAACGAACGAATGCAATGAGATTAAAAAGCTCCATCAGCCTTTGGAAACCATTTCGCTTCGTGTACGTTGAGCAAAGATTTTCAATTAAATATTGCTGCATTGACCGCATTTTCTCCGCTTCTCTCTCTCTGTGCGTGTGTGTGTTTGAGAGAGAGAGAGAAAGGGTTTGTGTTTATATGTTGAGTTCATTTTTCATTCCATAATTTCCGTGCGTTTTTCCAACATTTATACACAAAGCAACTGATTCACGTGGCAAAGGTCATTTGCACGATTTCAATTGCAAAGCTGCTTTATTTCAAAATGATAATTTTTCCATAGTAAAATGAAGTTATTATGCATATACAAATGCCATTTGTTACTCAACGGGAAACGGCTGAGCACCGAGAGACTAAAACCAAAAATAGATAACGTGAAATGGCTGCTTAAATTGTGTGCCAACGACAACAGAAAAGCCTCTATTATTATTAATTTGTCAATATTAAATTTTAATATTGCAATCGCTTTATATTATCGGCGTTTTATGTTCGCCAAACACGCAAACACACATTTTATTTGCATGACTCACGTTTATTTGCCATAAAACCTTGCCATATGCAACTCGACTATATTAAAAACGGCGCATTAAAATTCCATAATAACAATAAAACACTCGACGATTCTAAGTACTCGAAAGTCAATTGAAGCTTTAACCAACGCTGCAACATATGCGCAAATTATGGGTTTCGCCAAATGAAATTTGAATGCTAGTTTGAATGGATTCGTGAATAAAATTCATATTTTGGCAAAGTTCACGTGTACCGCATTAAATATCTCTATTTATTTTCTTTACATCATCATCTGGCCCGTTTTTTCAATCATTACTGATGAAGTGTTTCATGAAAATGGTGGTACTTTACGAAATTGACGGTATATACCTTTTTACTTTTCCGCACACACCTAGTGTGTAAGGTAAAGTATTGGAATCGGTCGAAAAATTAACACTCATAAAAAATGTGTTTTCTGGGTGTTTTTGGGGCCAGGGAACACGAATCTAGCGTTTTTTTGATGTCCGAATGTATGTGCGTACCCTGTACCCTGTAGCCTGTACCCTGTACGCTGTACCCTGTACGCAAAAATTTGTTAACACGATAACTTTCAAACAAGAAAAGTAATTCAAAATCTGACTTCACAGGATGATTGGGGATGCCGAGGAATAGAAACCATTAGATTTTGAGCGACTTTGGTTGACAGAGTGAAGTGTCATGTCTGGTGTGATGCCCATGGCCATCCATGGGAAAAATTCAATTTTTCTTCCAAAAGTGATATTTAATGTATTCTTAAACACTCAAAAATGTGTATTGGAGGGTTTTTGGGTACGAGAAAACCGAATATGACGTTAGTTTTGCGATACAATCAACTTTCGAAACACTTTTCATACAAAAAATTCAAAAAATTTGGATTTTTGTATGGAAGCCATGCCTGTATGATATCGTAATGAGCTGAAACTTTGCACAGGTTATTTTTATCACACATAAATACTATTCCGAGAGTTTGAAGACATTTCAACGAATATTAGGGGCACCTCCCGAACAATATTTTGGATTTTTCGCTATAAAACGAAATTTTGTATGGGAAGTACCCTTAATATGCATTGAAATTTCTTCAAACTTTCAGAATGTTAACTTTTTGTGAAAAAAATAACCTCTGCAAATTTTCACATGATTACGATATCATATAGGCATGGCTCCGATACAAAAATTCCCATCTTTAGTAGTTTTTGTAAGAAAAGTGCTTCGAAAATTATTTTTATCTAAAACTAATGTCAGATTTAGTTTTCTTTCATGTCGTGGATCACAGTGCGGAAAAGTTCATCTTACGGATGTAAGACATTTTATTTCAAAACGTTTTGCAATCTGAGAGGAGGGTAAGGGGGTCTGGACGAAGGGAAGCGAAAAAAAAGTTTAATTCACATCACAAAGTGGGAAATATATGGAAAGTAACTTCGAAACTTCAAAGTCAAATCTATACCCAATGGGAGAAGCTATCTCTGAATTTGAGTTTTCGTGCCATTTTTAAAGGTAAATTCGAAACAATGCAATAATTTTCTTCTAATACATTTCACCATGGAAAAATGATGTGAAATCCAATTTAGTCTCTCCATGTAATGCTTGCTGCTCAAATTAATTAAACTTGATTTAATATTAAATAAATAAATCTGATTTTCGTGGAAAAAAAGGCTTAACTTGTTTGTCTCCGTGTAGTCTAGGCGATATTCATTTTATTTTTCACCAAAAAAAGGGAAAATTCAAATGGAATTCAATTGTTTTTGTTCGTTCAGACTGTCTTGAATTATTAATTGAAAGATGCCGCGTGGCGTGACGATGAACGACATAATCCATTCCAACGTCGAGTCAACATAAGTTATGTTATTCGATGAATAAATTGCATTGTGAAAATTCGCTGTTTGTTTCGAAATTTGTTAAGTGATAATAATGTCAATGATGACAATGAATTGGCTGTGCGTGTGCATGGAATGATTTAACCGCGCGATGTTTGCATCACATTGAAGCGCAACTGCATATGAGATGAATAAATGACGAAAATACCGAATATACCTCTTCTGGTTGTTCATTTTCTTGGTATCGTTGAGTGTTTTGCATAATTAATGCAATATGATAGAGCGAAAATGAGGATAAAGACGATGATTTGATAGAGAGTGCGATATAATGAGCGAGAGATAGCAGAAGAGATCATAAGAGAAAGTGATAGAGAAAACCGCGTAGAGAAGAGGGAGACGAAAATTCAGCTAGAAAGTAACCAAAAGAGAAGGAAACCAATATAAAACAAAGCGAACGAAAGCTGAAGTTGAAGTTTTTGTTTCATCATTCAATTTAGTTCGTTAGCTATTTGCTTGTGTTACATAATTGATTTTATGCTGTTGCTTTTTACGACAATGATTACATCAAATGGCAACATTACTTTATGCACTCTGAAGTTGACAAAATTGTGTCAATTGAAAAGTTTGTGCGTGCAAGATTTACGTTTTCGCCAAAGTTTATTTTTGATGGTTGATAACGGTGACGGTAAACTATGTGTTGCACATCAAATGAGCTCAAATGAGGGAAGTCAACAAAAATTGAATAAAGCAACAAGGCTCCAGAGTGAAAGAGTAAAGTGATTCTTTGGGGAAATGATTTTATGTGCGTGATTAACTGTAGGTCATAACCCCTTATGAAGCGATAATTGCGCACGGAACCCTCTCTTCCATCCTTCTCTTTCGACAAAATGAATGTAATAGTAATTAAAAGTTTTTCAATGATTTCATGCGCTCGTCGATTGTCTTGCGGTGTGAATGAATGACAGAAAAATCGATGCATTCATTTAGTTTCACTTGTTGTCGTCAATTGTTTGTGCAAAACTTTACCGTAAAAACTTCGAATATTCAATTAATTATTGCATACAGGGGACCCCAATTGCTTACTTTCCTGCGCATTTTCCATCGTCCCCCGTGAAAGCTTGTGAAATCACCCACACACACACACCTCCATTATTAACTGTTGAAAAACTGATGTAAAAAGTTGATGTTTTCCAATATTCATCGAACTTTTTCAACAAATAATGAGCAATTGCTTATTTAAGTAAGAGATGAGTCCTGCAGAAGCGAATAGTGATTGAATGCAAAAGAATGTTAAGCGCTATCGAGGATTGTAAACATAAATGTACTTAAGAATATCATTTCACGGTTCATCGTTACGTCGAAATCGATTAGCTGCAAGTTGGAAACATACGATTTGAATATTTAAAGAGGGTTTTTTTATAACAAACAAAGTAGGTACCGGGTTTTTCTCGGAAAAACCGTTTTGTTTTTGTTCCATTTGTGTTGTTGTTGTGAATTTTGTTGTCGGTTGAATTGACGAGAGACTCTATTGTGAGAAAAGGTCCATTAGACCGGTGAAAGTTTGACAGTCGATGAACTTGATGTCGGACAAATTAGTGAAATGGGTATCGATTATATATTTTCCATCACTCGTTTGATGGTCATTATCCTTTACACCTGTTCCTGTTCAGTATTCACAAATTTCGCTCTGACAGATTCGATACGAATTTTTTCCCCGGCATGTCAAATACGATTAATGTTGTCGAGTAAAATTCGTCGCGCGTTCACAGGAATGCTTTCTTGCCCTTCATTCCTTCCTTTATCTCTCTCTCTCTCTCTCTCTCTCTCTCTTTCATTCTTTTCTTTTTTTTCTTTCTCTCACCCTTCTCAACTTCGCCAAAGTTTTTCTCTCGCCGCGCGTCAAAAACTTGGTTTTGATTGTTCAAGTGGTGACCGAACAGCACTTTTGTTTCGGTGCGGAATAAATAATGCAAAGAGTTATGTAGATGCGGTTGCGTTCTTTGCATACATTTTCCAACCGGACGAATAAAAAGGATTTTTATCATGCTTAGCATTCGTCGACTGACAGCCACTGTCCTGGCTTTTGCCAACTAGGGATATATATTGCGTTGTCATTGTATTCGCAACTCAAACAAAAAACGGTGGACGAGTCATTTGGAATTTCAACTGCTTCTTTTTTCAAGAAAAATGTTATTCAATCACAAAACGGAGCGCGAAACGACTGAGAGAAAATTAAATTTTCGTGGTAAAATCTCAGTTGTCAAAAGAGAAATTCAAACCCGTTGCTTTGGCAAACAATAACTGTGATTGGGGTTCTGATACGCCATTCAAGAGATGGTGAAAAAGTACAAGGAGCAAACGCAATTTTGCCGAATACAAAAGAGCATAAAAATGAATATTCAAATTCCCAATTGAAATTCTTATTTGATTTTTTCAAAGAATGCTTTTCATATCTCGTTGCATAACTGATATTGAGTCGTTAAAGTCGAGTTATAATTTTAAAAAGTCGTAACTTATGCTTTCGTGCAAAAATGCCATTGAGTGTTGAGTTTTGTGTTGATTTGAATTGTGATTTTGCCATTGAAAAAACCAATGTCAATTGCTTATATTCATTTCAAACGTAAATGTCTTCCGTCTGTTTGTCGTTTGTCAAGCTTTCGCCTGGATTTGATGGTGTGTGTGTTTTTTGTGTTTAAACAAAAGCAAAATGCATGAAGATTTCAATCTTTGTTTATTGAATGAACATAAATATAATGCGAACGTTTTTTTTTGTTTCGCTGCAATCCAATAACAACAAACAGAAAATGTCTTTTGGATATTCGACGATTTCACTGCAATTGTTGGAAAACGTGCGCTCATGCCATTTTGCGATATTGTCGAAACATTATTTGCATCGAATGCCGCCTCAAGCGAAAATGACAAAAAAACCAAAAAAACACTAAACAAATAATGAGAGCAAAATGAGTCTCGTGTCGAACAGTAGAGAATTTGTAAAACCGTGATGGTGCAAAAACTGTATGAAGTCATTTCAAGAAAAATGTGCAAAGACCTCAAAATGCCGGAAACCCATTTTCAGATTTATCGTCATTTTATTACTATCATGCCATTCTTGTTTTACATTTTTTCATACGGTTTTTTTGTCGCCGCTTTTGTTCTTTTGTCTCGCCAGCTCACCCACTGACTTCGTTGTTTACTTTTACTCTGTATTGGGGTTTCAATGGACGGTTCTTATTTACTTTCGGTTTTTTTTTTTCGTTTCGAAGTTCTTTTCATATTGACACTTTTTCATGGTGTCAGAAATAGTTCAAAATAAGCGCAGAGAAAGCTATTCGATTCTGTAGTTTGAGCTATTTTATTTGTGTGAACGGGGAATAAAGAAAAACCAAAAAAGAAACACAAACAAAACTCGACTCGCTCATTTTGAACGATTTTCGTTCAGACTTACTCCAAAGCTCTAATGTCTCCGTCTCTTTTTGTCACTTTCCCATCATTATTTGTTTTTCATTGTTTCTTTACATTACGACAACGCTTAATCCATCCGGTATTTGCTTTTGCAAATTTCTTCTTTTCTTTTCATCGCTTTTATTACTTCAGATACGAGTTAGCATTTCTTTTTATTGAGCTTGCATTTGTTTGTTTGAGAATGTGAGAAAATGTTTTCATTTCCAGCTCTGAATCAAAGTTGGAAAGCGCTCAAAACTGATTTCAAAACTAGATTGTGTAAATATTTAAATGATGCTGATAAAAATTATTCTGCGCTTGCTGTGTATTTGAAGCGAAATAACTTCGTTTATCTACAAAATGGATTTCAATGCATTGCTTTGGACTCACAAAGTCGAGAGTCGCGCCATTTTCTCGGAGGGAAATTCATATTTCTCTGGTTTTTTCTCATACTATGACTGGTCCATTGTTTTAGATACGAATATTACTTTTCTGCACACCGCATTTACAGTTGGTATCCTCTTGAGAAACGACAAAAAGTCCAAAAAAAGTCCAAAAATAGTTCGGCCAAGAAATAAAACATCAGTAACTTTCATCTGGCACCTGTATAACTAAAGGTTCGGTCAATTCGGAAAAATCGATTTAATTCACTTTTGGACTCAATGCTCAAATTGTGTTGTCAACTCTGTTAGATTTTTGTAATATTCATTTTGAAAGTGAATCAGTGGTTTTCGGAAAATTCAAAGCAATATTGTCCATCGACGAAAACTGAGCATTCTGAACTAAAAAATACAAAAATGAGCTTTACTCCAAAACCCCGATTGAATAGAATCTAATTTGTGGAATATGTTGAGGTGCTCTCACATATGTCGAATATACTACAGGGGGAGGAAAAATTTTTAAGCCTGATATAGAAACACACATTGTATTTTTAAATGACTATATTTATTATTCAAAGTAGTCTCCATGAACACGAATGACACTTTCATATCGATGCTTCAATGCTTTAATTCCTCCTTCAAACCACTCGGCATCTTTGTCCTCCCATACGTTGAAAATATCGTTCGATATCTCTTCTTCGGACTCATATTGCTTCCCCTTCAGATATCTTTTGGTGTTTGGGAACAGGAAATAGTCGCTGGGGGCCAGATCTGGAGAATACGGTGGATGGTGGAGTTGTTCGAACCCACATTCCCTGATGGCAGCTTGTGCAAGCAATGATTTGTGAGGCGGTGCATTGTCATGCAAAAGAAGAACTTTTCGAGTGAGCAAACCAGGACGCTTTTCTCTGATCGCTTTACGCAATCTATGCATTTGTTGTGCATAATAATAGCCCGTGACTGTGGTATTCTTTGGAAGGAATTCAACCAATAATATGCCTTTGGCATCCCAGAATACAGAGGCCATTACTTTGTTTGTGGCAATTTGTTTGCGTGGCACTTTCGATGCTGGTTCACCACGTTTGTGCCATTCCTTCGTCTGTGATTTGAGCTCTGGATCATAGTAGTGGATCCAGGTTTCGTCGCCAGTCACTATTCCCTCAAATGTGTCCGTTTCATTCCATTCCAACAACTCGAGAAACTCGTGTGCAGCAGCAATTCGTTCTTCTTTTTGGGATTTGTTCAACGTTCTTGGAATCCATCGCGAGCAAACCTTTCTCATGTGCAATTTTTCATGAAGTATGTTGTAAATACTCTTCTCTGAGATGTCAAACATTGCTGCTAACACTTTCTTGCTCATTCGAGGATTTTCGTGCACGTGATGTTCAATTTTTTGCACTACATCTGAAGCTGTTGCTTCAATTGGTCGACCTGTATGAGGATCATCTTCCAATGATTCTCTACCCCACTTGAATTGTTTTGCCCATAGTTTTACTGTGGCATACGATGGGGCAAGGACCCCATAAACAGCACGCAAGCGATCATTGATATCCTTTGGTGTCACACCTTCTTTTGTGAGAAACTTAATCACCGCACGATATTCGATTTTATCCATTTTTTCAAAAATATCGAGGTTACTTGGTATGCAATGATGTTGAAAACAAACGACGACAGATATCAACTCAATTTTTTTCTGCAATACTATTGACAGTTCGTACGTCAATTACAGCACAAGAACAATTTGTAACTAGTGCCGTCTATATGTCAGGCTTAAAAATTTTTCCTCCCCCTGTATTTTCAATTTAGAGACAAACCTGTTGAAAATAAAAGATATATCATAACACTGCCAATCTAACATGGAAAATAACCAAATATGGTTGAACTATTCGAAAACTTTAAATCAGCCACATTTTGTGTTTCCGAATTTGGTCCGAATGTGGCCTCTTCAAGTGTCTTTCTGTCCGAGAACTAAAGTAATATGTATGTTTGGTTATTGATAGTAGTCGAATGAGGGTCGTACTTTTTTTTGCAAGGAACTTGGACTGCAGATAATTTGAATCATATTATATTCGAAATGAAACCATCGCAAAGGTTCACATTTTCAAACAAATAATAAATGAGAGAAGTTCTGGCAAAATTGAATCGAAACCGATTTTGGAGAATACTTTGTTTGAATTGAAAGCGCAAACAGATCAAATACTTCTGAGTGCTGACCTACATTGTTTTCGAAACAATTTGGCATTTCGGTTTCAATTAGCAAGATAAACTCTGAAATGATCAACTCTACTGAATTCGAAAGGGAACTTTTGCCAAAATTTAATTTGTTCTATAGTTTTTGCATTATTTACTTATTTGCAATGGATTTTCTCTTCGTCAAAACCCATGGATTATTGCTCTAAAATGCTTATTATTTAGCAAAAATAATCTTAAAAAATGAAGGTTTTCGTTCAAAAAATAGCCAAAATACCTCTTATTATAAAAATTCATTCACAATGAATGAAAACTGTTTAAAACAGTAATTTATCGCTTTGAAAAAGAAAGTTTTCGAAAGCACCACGGTCAAAAGTATGTTTATGTTATATAAGATACCATATTTTCAAAAAATAGCCCCCTTGATTCTAATGGTAAGCATTTTTCTGTAAAATTTCCGAATTCTCTACAAGTTGGCACATATATTTCATATTTTATGAGCTGAAGTTCATTATACAGTGAAAAGTTTGCATCGCATAAAATGTGTGCAATTGTGCATACTCCACAGAGTAAACACATAAGTTTGTTCATATTTCGATTCGTTCGTGTGTTATTGCTGTACTATGAATTTCAAATGGCTACATGAAACATCTGCCCGGCATGAATGCCAAATATTACAAAATGGAACACATAATGTATCCGTACGATTTCAAGCCAATATTTATAATTCATGATGTTTTAGTTTGGTTTGGGAAAATTTTCACGGAAATTGCATTTGATTCGGGAAATGCGCACTACAGAAAGTCGAATTCAACTTTAAAGTAACAAAACAGAGAAGATTTTCTCCGAACGAGATTAAAATCCCGTAAATATGGCAGAAGTGTCGTTTTCTTGGAACCAAATTTCAGTAAATGAGCAAAATTTTTCAAATAAACCATTCTCAGAAGCGAAGCTACGGTTCCATCTGACCTGTATTTTTCCATTTTCCGCACATCTAGTGTGTGAACCTACATAAAGTCATTTAAAAACCGCTGATAGTCGCTGCAAATCCAGAATTCACCATGGATTTTTGTGATTTAATTAAATTTTGATGATAAAAAAAGCCCAGCTCAGCGATTAAAGCGAACTCTCATTTATCTTGTTTTCATGTTCAAAGAGCTCAAATGGATAAGACGAAAAAAAAAGTGTACGCTCGTTGGGGTTAAAGATTGCTTACCGTTGCATTTTGCTAATTAATGTTTTGCATTGATTTCCACATCCACCTCCATTACTAGACCAAGATGTGCCACCAGCTGCAATGAAAAAAAGGAATAAAAACATCCATTAAACTTGATTGAAAAAAATGGAAGGAAAAAGAAATAGAAAAATCGGTTTAATTGAATTTGTGTTTCGTAAGTGTTTTCGAAAAACAGCCGAGAGGGGGAGAGAAAAAGAGGTCAACAACTGCCACTCTTTTTTCTCTGTCTTTCATTTTGGGATTCTCTTACTCTCCGTTTCTTACCCTTTCTTTCACCTCGCTCAACCTCTTTCCCTCCCCCTCGATCCCCCATTGTCCCTTTCCCATTTTATATCCATCTCGTTCTCTCTTTTTTCTCTCTTTCTTCCTTTCTCCCCTTCTCTCCCTTTCCCCCGAACTCCCTCTTTCTTCCTCCGTTCAAAGCACAGAATAACAGAAAATAAGAGATTGAAGAAATAAATGGAAAAAATAAAATCAAAAGAAAGACTGAATGTAGCAAGGTAAAAAGGATTTATTTAAATATTTGCTTATGTCACTACAGTAACACAAATCTACATAGCAATGAGAATCAACCATTTCCCAGTATTGAACAAGAGATTGGAATGACGATACTTAAACTAGTTGGGTTTTCCATTGAAGTGCAATGTTTTATTTCATTCCATCTAAAAAAAAGTGGACTAAAACTCAACAAAATGTGTCGAAGAGAAAAACATATATCATCACAATAAAATTGGCACATAGACATGGTAAACAAACCTGTTAGATATATATGTTAATTTAGCACGTTTACACGCAACAAATACGCTCCCATAATCCAAAATTCATAAACTTCTTTGCCGTTTGTTGGGAGTTTTCAAGTTTAAAAATCGAATTTTTATGACTTTTTCATCCGCTTCGGATTTTTTTTATGGACTGCACCTAATACCAGCTGTTTTATTCGGATTTTACACGTTCGAGTTTTGTCAAACCCCGACTGAAGCTACAAATGAGGTTGAAAACACCACATCCGGTATATACGGTGGAATGTTTCTGTTTTTTAGCTCCCATCTTTCTCTTATCCTCTCAATTTTCCCGTTATATTTCTCATTCCTCTTCCGCCTCGCTTTCATCATGGGGCGCCTTCCTTCTGCCCGCAACAACCCTGAGCGTTAATAGGATTCGAGTCACGAAATGAAGGCAATATACACATGCGATGTCTACCATCACTTACAATGGCAAATAATGTAAAAAACTGCATGATGGCGCCATCTCTATGTGCTCATGAAAATTAGAACAAAAAGTTTGTGTAGAATGTTAATTGTTTGAAGTTTGAATACGGAATCATTTGTTGTGACGTCTGTCATTTTACGCTCGATAAAGATATACCGTGTAAATTGTACAAAAACCGATTTATTATTTGTATTTAGTGAATTTGTGATGGAAAATAAATTGAAATTACTTTGCACAGTTTGTGTCATCGAAATTAACTGCGAGGACGTTGCATATCACATGGTTTTTCTTCACACAAAATCAGTTGACATTTTTGACTTTTTCGCACCAAAAAAAAAATGTTTTAATTGCCTTTGGTGCTCGTTTGGATCGCGAGTTCAATGCCAAGCACATAGAGATGTCGCTCGGAACGTGAAGCTCAAAAAAAATATACAGGTGATATAGAAAGCAAGTGATGGTAGTGCGATGTGCATTCAACATACTAACGCAAACAAAATGAAATTTGTTTTTTTTTCTTTGGCTCTTGAATCAAACGATCGACAACTTTTTATGTAAACATGTGAATATTGAGAGACACGCACGTTTTTTTTTCTCTCGTCGGTCGTGCAAAGGTTTTTTTTTCGAGGTAGGATTTATTCGAGAAAAAAAGATTCAATTGATGAAATGAAAGAGAAGAGGGAAGGGAAAAAAATCGATCTCCACCAAAACACGCAATTCCATTTTGGGCGCGATTTTATTTTTAGCACATGTACGCCAACAAGTGTCGATGACTATCTCAACGTTTTGCCTATCGTATACACTATTACGATGAACCGACGATGTGGTACGAGGGAAAATATCATAATGGCTCATTCATGGTATGAAAATGGTGATATGATAGCGAATTTCGGCAACCAAAACAAATGAGTGTCGAAAACACGCAACACTTCTGCTTGGAAGGTAGGTAAAGGTTTCAAAGAAATTCATCATCATTAAGCCTTTTGATGTGTAAATTTAAAGTTTGTTGACTATAACCACAGCTAAAACCCTAACTCGTATCACGTAGACCGTTCATTTTCATCATTTTTCACTGTTCAATGAGCTTAAAATCATTGACAGATTCAAAATCATTCAATTGAAATTTGGCATGCTGGGTAAATACAGCTTGTTGCATTTTCATATCGATTTTCTATGAATTATTCGCATTCGACGAACTACAAAGCAGCAGAGCTTGGTTCGCTTCATTGGATGCTATTAAAGGATTTTAGATTTTGGGGCAGGCGAGAAAGTTGAAAGAGAGATCGAGAGTGAGGAAGACAAAGAAGAGCGGTGGAGAAAGGGGAGAGAGGGGGAGACAGTGTGGAAGAGAAAAAGAGAGACAGAGAGGAACCGAAAAGGAGCTAATGAAATAGATGTGAAAGAAAATGAAACCTGGGTAGAAGCAATGCTAGTGAAATCGCATGTAATCTTTTCGATTTGGTATTGTTAATGAATCAATTATTTCTATTTACGAAAACGAGTCACACCGTTGAAATGAGATTACTTTCGTTGCTTGTAAATAGCAGTTGAATGTTTTGATCTGTCTCACATTTTGACAGCTTCTTTCAACGACGTTTTCTTTCATTTCGATTGCTATTTATATTTCGAACTAAATTTCAAGAACTTTCTCTCTTTTTTCCTCTCTCTCTCTCTCTCTCTCTCTCTCTCTCTCTCTCTCTCTCTCTATCTCTCTCTATCTCTCTCTATCTCTCTCTACATACCGTAATCTCGCCTTCTTTATATTTCTCTTTCATTTTCTCAAGTTCTCTTCCTCCCTCTTCTCGTACTTAAGACTGACTTTTACCACGGCATAAATCGATCAATATCCAATGTGTCCTTGTTCAAACTTTTGAATGTTTCAATTCGATGCCACGGCTTCAGCAGGTCCTTTTTTACATCAGATCCCAAAAGTCGTCGTGTCGAACTTTTCGTCGCACATTTTGTTGTGTGAGTGAAAAATGGCACACAAAGTTTTCAATTTTTGTCGCGTATTTCGTCTTAACCAAAAGGAAAGACGAGACACAGTGAGAGACGTCTCGGCGGCTTTAAGCCAGTTCCACTCACTCGATCAAAATTTTGTGAAAGCCTATTTTGTTTTTGGGTTTTTGTTCGATGTCAATGATATGCTACTGTGAACATTGACATTGTCCCGCTTGCATAGAGTGTGAAATGGAGGATGACCAGAACAATAAATAAAATGGAGAAAATGAGTCAGAGAAACACAAAGCACCATCAATAATACAGATTTTGGAATTGTTTTGTCAACAACGAAAAAAAAAAACAACAACAACAAACTTTGCACTTTATTTGTAAACAGATGCTCCCCTGGTGCTGACCGGCTACAACGGCAATAAACTCATAGCTCGCAGACGGGAATTGAGACGTGATGACTTCACATCAACAAAAGTTCACACAATGAATAATAGCGACGCATTGAAAATCCGCATCCACTCAAATTGCTCACGTAATTGTAGATTTTATGCTTGCATTGTGTGTTCAATCCAAATCGAATGCCATAAATTGCGCGGACAACTGCAAAATAGACCGTAAATGTATGACATTAACAGATGCACAGATGATGACGGCAGAGTTCAGAGGGCTTTGACAGAGATTGCATTGTGCAAAAGTTTGAAAATTGATGACATCGCACTGATACAATCGATCACACCATATATTTGGTTTTGACCGGCGACCATGGTCTTTTGTGGCTATTATTTCAATTACAATTATAAAATAAATAGCCAAGCTACGGTTATCTGTTTAAATATCACAACGAAAAATTCGTCCGTTCCCAAAATCCCTGGAGAAGAATTGTAGAAAATTAAATGAATCTTCAAAAAAAATTCTCTGTGTCTGTCTTTGGGATTGATTTAAGAACATAGTGTGTAGTTTCAGATGCAGCACTGACAATGCCACACTCATGCGTCAATTCAATCAGGCCAATGAATTATTGCGTTTGGTGTCTGCTGCACCATATAGCTTCAAATCAGCTGTAACCATAGAAATGAGAGTGCATTTATGTTGTGTGTTCTTGTGCTTAAATTGTAGATTTCTGCTATTGTCATGACATGCTTAACATTTTGCTTTTCACCGAAAACTCGTTACGATGTCAAGATTTAAATACGCCAACACAAGCAATTGGCATAAAATCCAATATATTCGGCCCTCTAATACAAGAAAACACATGTACGCACATGCTTTATTTCTCTCTCTTTATCTCTCGTTCAAACATTTAGTGAATGCGTCACATAAAAATAATAAAGACAACGCAATAGCAAAGTTTCCATCGTCAGACTCGGTTTATGAGGCTCAAACGTTTTTGTTTTAGTTCATATTTTTGTTATTGATATAATTTTTCTCATTACGCAACAAATACTCTCGAATTTTTAAATCAGCACTAATGAAAACGATGAGCATAGCGCACAAACACACACACAACGAAATAATTAGACAGACGCAACTCATGCAAAAATAAGGATGAGCGCCTGCACAAAATTACAATTAATGGAACAAATTCACAACATCAAAGTCGAATCGATAGAAAAGTTTCATCGACTTTTTCTTTGCAAAGGCTCAGCAATTACGCACATTTACATATTCATTGAATTATTTCTGTCTAACAACCAATTTCTGAATTTTTTACATGATTTGAAGGGAACAAACGATTTCTTGGCATTTTTTTGAAATGGAAACTTTGAACTTGAGAATGAACAAAGAGTCAAAAAGGCGAGCTCGTTTTTGAATAATTATACTAGAAAAGTCACGAATATTTCAATATTCATTGATTTATGTCTTTAACCAAAAACTCTGATTCGAAAGAAAATACCTTCCCCACACTAGGTGAGCGGTAAAGTAAAATATTTAAAAAAAAACGTATATGCTTTTTGTGAAAGTGTGTGCTTTTGTTTCATGCTCAACAATGAACGTTAACTCCTGCTGTTAACAAATCACTGTGAGCTGGGTGCGGAAGTGCGCAGTTTGAATTTACGTTGATTTTCCAATGGAAACTATCAATTTTTTGTTGGTGTAATAAATTCAAACGATCGACCGTAATTTATGGTATAAATTAACGAAAGTTGCCTCAAACGACCTTAAGTTTGTTGTTTCATTAATCATTTTATCGACGAAATACGCCCGTTTTCTTTGATATCTTATCTTTGATTAATGGGAAATTAATTTCCAAATGATTTTTCCAAGAATTCAAAAAAAAAACAATCGCAAATGCGTGCTCTAATCGATGTACGATATCTTACGCACAATTTCGAGGTTTTTTTTGAATATTCCATTCCGTTTATTAACTGTAATGAATTCATGCTAGAAAGTCATGTAAATGATTTTACGTGAATAATAATAATTTTGAGCAATTTTTGCTTTAGAACTCCATTGATTATGTGTTGAGCCACATTCGATTTCTGATTACATCAATTGGCAAGCTCAAGTTCTTCATTTGAAGCTGAAAACATTGATTTGAAGTCTTCATTTGAAGCGAATTTTCGCACGCTTTTGAACGAAAATCATGCAAAATGTCGGCATTGAGAACACGCTCAAAAATCGTGATGATTTGAAAATCATTCCTTTTGAAATCTGAAAAAGACAAGAATTTTCACTTCTCCGAGAACCGGATTTCCCAAATGGTATGCATTAAAAGAAGTTTGAATAGCTTTTATGCACTTTCCACTTCACAAAAAACTTTTCAGACATCAAAACGTCTTTATTGCGACAAAACTTTTTCTTCATTTGAATATATAATTCGAACAACATGAATCGGAACTTACACGAATATACTTGAGTCGAAACAAGAATTCAAATGACTTTTTGAAGCGGTGAAATGACGAAAGATTTCTTTTGTTGTACGCGAAACTATCCGAATAAAATTGAAATGAAATTGTCTGCCGCAAAACTTGAACAATCCAAAGAGGAACTTCATTAACCAAGCGGGGAAAAGGGTGGAAAACATAAATTTCCAGGAGGTATCTCAATTTTATTGCTTCAAAAAATCAGAAGTACCTTCAGTGAAAAATGGAAAGGATACACGCGTGTCTGACCTATATTTTCTGCGTGGAAATTGAGTTAAAGCTGTGCATATGGGCCAAACTGTGTTAATTAAAGCTCGCAATATTAATAGAACATGAGAAATATGTTGTTATTTCTGAAAAATAACCATATTTCCTCGATTCGTCTATTTTTGTTCAAGCCAGGCGCAGTTGATTTGCAGTAAGTATTACTTGATATCATTAATCATTTTGTTCCGGAAATGTGCAAAAATGGAAATTGTGGAAAATATTGTACTTTAAATGAATACCCATGTGGATAAGAAGTCCTCTTAAAGTGGAATGAATCGACTTATGTAATTGAAGAAGGTACTTGCTATCTATTTCGACGAAGAAGCTTTGATTTTAAATGATTTGAAATTAATCCGTAGCAGCGGTGGCTAAAAATAGCTTTCTATACTTTGCTTTGCCATTCTTCCTTTCACTTTGCCGTCATCGACATAATGACCGGGGTCATTTACATTCAAACGATTTTTCAAGCAACTTGTATAATTTAGTGAGTACCTTTACTCGGGAGAAGGAGGTGGAGAAAAAGAAACAAAATAGAAAGAGGGTAAAAAGAGAAAGGGACGTCGAATCAAAAGCCATGTAATCAAATATGCATTAAATCATTTTGTGTGCACGAATGACAACGACGACGGCGGCTTGTTTATTTCCACGCTGCACGCAACCGATGAATTTATTAAATGGCATAATTTCGGGCGTCGAAATCATGACTTGACCAAAAATTACCGCGGTAATTCGTGCAACAAAAACAAAACGTCATATTATACGTGGTTCCTGCCTTGATTCCACTATAAATGATATTCTGATGACATGTTCCCTTGTTTTTTTTCGTAAACAATGTACATTACCAATTAAACCATGAATTACGAACCGGTTATTTTTAGAAACTCCTACATTATCGCTATAAATGAGTCATTTGTAACCAGTTCGGATAAGGTTCCATACAAAATATTTTCGTCATTCATTTTTATTTTTATTTTTGAGTATGAGCTTTCACTTTTTTTACACAAATCAGCTTCACTCTGAAAAATAAGAGAAAATTTACTGACTTGTTGTATTAAACAAAATGTCAAGATCGAGTTGCAACAATCAGGCGAACAATTCCACCGTATGTATTTTTAATTAATTCAAAGTTCATCGCAGCCAAAAGGTCATGCGAAATAAAATGGCCAAGATTATTATGCTGAAAATCGCATGTTGTTCGAAAATACAGTTGAAATATTTTAATTTCATTTGGCAAAAAAAAATGTTCATTAACTTTCCAATTTAAATGGCATGGGAATACACAGTGACGTTACTGTGACAATGTGATTCGATTCTGGGTAGCGTTATTATAAAGCGTCTGAAAACTGCTTATTTTTTCGGTTTTGCGCCAATGGCACCAAAGTACCGTTTACATTATCGAACAGATGTTTTCTGGTGACACTAATGGAAAGAACTTTTTTTAACCGTTGACATTAAGCGTGTATCTTTTTCGGTGTGACACCAGTTTTCTGCTTTTCCTCTCGTTTTTTTTGAATATCAAACAAGAAAAGTCTTATTGTCGTTTGTCAAATAAAATATATATGTTATGAAAAGTTTTTAAAAAGGGTTGGAGAAGAAACGTGTTGATTTTCTCTCAAAGTTATTGAAAAAGTCGCCTTAAAATCACCAAACAAAATATGAATTTGACCAATCGATTTTCCGACAATGTTTTCAATCAATTTATGCACGGCGATGTTCGGTTTACGATTTATTCAGTTGAGTTTGCTTCAAATCGAATCCCCGATGGAATTAGTCAAAAAAACACCCAACCCATCCATTTAACGGATTAAATAATGCCAAATGAAAATGTCGGTGTTGGCATTGGCAATGACACGATACAAATTGATTCGATGGCCACCGAAATGCATGCACGCTTTATGAATTATTCATTGTAGACATGCATGTGTGGATTAAATAAAAATTCATTCACATTTGGTGGTTTATAAATGACGTAAATGCAACACATACGATTGCTTGAATTACGCCATCAAATGAAAACAATTGATTTTCTCTTCGATTCGTTTTGAAAAAATAAACGATGTTTTACGATCGTTTGAACTTTCGTTATTATTTTGATAGAGAACCTCCATTAAAGGTTGATTTCTTTTGCGTGTTGGGTCTCGATTTCTTTAATCTATTTCGGTTTCATTTCATCCCACGCCAATCACTCGTTTGACATTTTCCAAATGCAAATTATACACCATTTACTTAATTATAGATAATTATGTTTTATTGATTCCACTAAGTTGATACGACAACAGATTTCAATGCATCCAACCGTATTTTCCTTACACCCATACAGTAATTGCACTATTTGACATGCGTTAAAACGCTTTTCGAATGCACTCGAAAATGTGTTTGCTCATAATGTGCGATGCAGTTGGGTTTTCAATTACAAATGATGCATTTCATTTGCATAATATGCTTAAATTTCGGAATTTCCTAAACTATGTTGTGAATATGTGGCAGTAAATTGAATTCAAGCCGATTGTTTTAAATGTACGATTTTGTATGCAATTTGATGTTATTGCTATGCAGAAAATGGAAATTCAAACTAAATGCAGAGAGAGAGAGAGAAATACTGAATTAAATCGGAATTTCACATGAAATGGTATTGCAAGAGGGAATTTTTAATATTGAAATTTAAATGAAATTATACTAAATCTAGCATAATTCCCGTTCTCTTCTTCTTTCTTTCATTTTCTTTCACTCTATCTCTCTCGCTTTTAAGAGCTGTCTCCCTCCATTTTTCTCTTTTCTTCTCGTTTTATCTTCGGTGAATTATTCTATTCTAATGTTTTCTCGTGGGATTTAACAGAACAACACAACGATTTCTGCAGATTCTTTTCACTCTATGTATGCACGGTGTGCGCAACAAATTTCGAATCGAGAAAAATCAACAGTCAGGAAAAATATGTGCCATCACAGCGAAAGCGCTTCGAAAAATCTACTCCCTCTCTAATTAAGTGATGAAAATCAGTGACCGGTTCGCGCATATTTCTATGCTTGCCTAAATACGCTAGGTAGCATAGATATGCCAAGCATAGCCGCAAACACAACCGACGCATCGCCGTTCACTCTATATGAACAATACACATGTTCGTTTATGCAGACGACCGTGCGCATACAATATAGCTCGAATCGAATGGTGGAAGGGTGCGTTGCGGCTTGCGTCTCCGCTATGCTTAGCATAGCTATCAGGCATAGAAATATGCGCGAACCGGTCACTGATGAAAATTGCAATACGCAGCAGTATCAAGCAGGAATTTTAAAGGAAAAAAAATTGCGTTGGCGTTACTTGGTCGCAAGCAACATCATCATTCGTTTCATCAGCGAATCGCTGCTTCAGCAGTCCTTAATGACACTCATAATGAATCAATTACTTTAAATCGATTCCATTTCTCTCTTTCTCTCTCTCTCTTTTCAAACTCTTTGAAGCTATTTCTATCGTCGCCATTCGCGTTTGTCACGTCGATATGAGGGCATGCTCCCTCCATTATAATCTTTTCCACTTATTTTGCACTCTTGTCGTTTTCAATCTTTTTATCTCGATGCTTTTGAATTTCTTGCAATAAAATTGGCGTGAAAAAGGGCACCATTTTTCTGTATTTCAATGGAAAATATCATTGAATGCATCGAGTTTCGACTCAATTTCGCATTTAAAACAGAGTATCCTGATTTGCTGCTGCTCAGCATATTACTGAGAGCTGAGAAATGCTGAGCTCGTGCGGCTAACGCATATGAAACGGATGCACGATACATATTCCCCTTTCGCTTCGTATGTGCTGCCGTTGACGCTATTGCCAGTACAACGGTAACACACTATACCAGCGAACATACGAAGTGAAAGGGGAATATGTATCGTGCATCCGTTTCGTATGCGTTAGACGTACACTTTCAGAATATATGAAAGACTGAGAGCAAAAACAGCACGTCGCATCTCATCTCTTGCTTTCACTTACGTAAGCAAAATAACGAGGGATGCGACGTGATGTTTTTCTCGCAGCTTCTCATATGTCGGTCGCAACACAATTTCAAACTCAACTGGTTACTAAGTTTTGAGTTTTGAATTGAACGTCCAATCAACTGTTTATAACCGTTTAAACGGGGAGAATGCATGTGTGCGTGCCATCCGTTTCGTATGCGTTAGCCGCACGAGTTCAGCATTTCTCAGCTCTCAGCTATATGCTGAGCAGCAGCAAATCAAGATGCTCTGATTTAAAAATATCTCACAACGACGTTGCATTCAATCGATATCACGACGGAGCAAAAAAGTGTTGTCTCGACTCAGGCTCGAATTCAAATGAAGACCTACCTAAATTGAGCTTGCAATTTTGATTTTTTTCCCTCTTTTTGCGAAGATTTGATTGAATTGGAAAAGTGAATTTCGAGCCTTACAGATAACATATGGCATATTCGACTCCAAATTGTATATCTATTGTATTGTTGTAGATTTATTGCTCGTGAGAGTCTGACATTTGTCTCGAAGTGAAGCGTTAATGAATAATGACTTTTGGAGTCGAGAAAATCCATTAAATCCCACGCATTTACCGAGCACAGCACATATGTGAGAGTAAATTGTGTTTATTTAACGATATTTACTGAAAACACATAAAGACACAACAAGCACACAATCGTGAGAAAATAGCAGTTGCATCAATGTTACTGTGTCAACTTTGTTTGCAAATACTCAAGCCACAAGCTTTCAACAAATTGAAATGCACCAAATGTAAATTCAAACATTTGTTTCTATATGCACAAGTTTTCTTCATTTACACACTTGGATATTGGATGACACTACGTGCCTTACGATGAATGGTGGTGGATTGTAAGTTACGAGCACCGAAATGGGTTTCACACTTGCTATTCAAGTGTTACATAAATGGAATTTATTATTTTTACCAACATTGTAGATGGAAATTTCAATTTTTATTCATTTCATAAGACAATGGATTACATTTTTTGGTGAATAGCATCTGTTTTTCATTCATTATGCATTTGTATCTGCAAATTTCTTTCCATTCTGTAACCATTCGGCTAAAAGCGGCGATTCGGTTCTATCTTTTGTATTAAATAGTATTGAATCATCAGTGAAATCCTCGTCTTCACGGCAAAGTCCACGATATTTGGTGTTCATTCCCCTTTGACACTCCTCGCACATTCGGCCGGTTTTGAAAATGGGTGATTTGACCATATTTCCCGTTGCATAATTGCATGCCAAATACTGGCACTTTGACGATGGAGCACTTTTCACAATTGCACAGCCCATTGCAAAGGAACTGCCCCAGATCATTTGTGTGAAATGACCGACCACACCTTTGGGTTGGGGACCATCGGAAAATGACTGAATCCAGTGGCTTGTTGGCACATTGATGTATTCATCAAACCAACGCTGCATCGCTCCATCAATTACATCATTGAGTGAACTAAATGTTGGATATGAACAAATCGAATATAGATTTTGGCCAGCATACACAAAGCGCTTTGTGCGTCGGCATTTATCGTGTTTCATCTCACATTGGGCCACATTTTGCAAGGCCAACATTTCCAATTCATCGTCCCAAATCTAAACGAAAAATTGAAATTTCATTAAAATTGAAATGAAATTCGGCTTGACTTACAATTGTTGCCATTCGTGATGCGGTGATATTTTGAAATACACCATCAAGTTTACCCTGAGCAACTTGGCTTCGCTTTTGATTATGACCGTCCAGCAATCGTTGTTTCATTTCATTTGTTATTTCAACATATTCCGCATTGCGACACATTCGACCGAATTTCTAATTGAAGAAGAACTCATAATTTTCAAATGAATCGAACAATTTCAAATGGACTCACGAATTCGGCGTTGCACATAATATTTTTGACTTCACTTAATCCATCGGTACACATTAATTCACGGCTACAATAATATTTACTGGAATTTCGCCTTGCAATTTGGGGATTTTTCTTCAAAACATAACACAAAGTAGTGATTTTCGACATGGAAGAGATACATGTTTTTTATATTTACCCAAAAAAATGCATAAAATGCCATCAGTGCAACAATGGCTGAGAGCAATGTTATTGCAGCAACTGTTAAACAGAAATATCCAAATTTTAATATGATTACAATACAGTACAGTTGATGCAAAAGACGAAAGAAAATATTTACTCATCACACAAACAGCCTTTGACATCATTTAAATAATTATTACTTAATTTCACTTGAACAACTAATTTTAAAATACTTGTTTTTCGGTCATAGTATTGAAAGCAAATGACGATAAATTCATGGAATTGCATAAAATCACTCTACATTTTATGGAAAAAAAGAGCATTTGATAAGCGCGTGAGTCATGATATGATGAATCAGAGTTAAGCGAAAATATGATAAATAATCATGTGCCCATACATGTTTTTCGGTACTTCCATTGAGCTGTAATGTTGCAGATAAGAACATGTCCATTCATTTTTTAGCTAATCTTTTTGTATTTTTCCATCTTTTTTAATGGACCGACGGATTTGTCAGTATTATTTGACAATATTTTCAAACAAAAAGTTATAGGAAAAAATAATTTATTTGACTTTGATCATTAAATGACAGTCATTTATTTACATCTAGATTAAAACTATTTGGTTTTCGGCTATTGTAATAAATTAATTTGATATGGTTGAATTAGTTATTGTTGGTTTCGACGTTGATATTGGAACTTTCGTCGTGGGTTTGAGTTTTTGGGTAGGTTTCTTTGGATTTGGCTTAGGTTTAGGTTTCTGCGGTGTGGGCTTAGGCTTCTGTGTTGTTTTCGGAGTTGAGTTAGTCGGCTTGGGCTTTTGTGTTGGTTTGGGCT
>NW_022198208.1:47099-79699 GCF_009176525.2 Contarinia nasturtii | reverse complement strand
GGCTTTGATTTAGGTGGTGTGGGCTTAGGTTTCTGCGGTGTGGGTTTCGGCTTCTGTGTTACTTTCAGTTTTGACGTAGTAGGCTTGGGCTTCTGTTTTGGTTTCGTCGGTGTTGCTTTCGGTGTAGGCTTAGGTTTCTGTGGTTTAGGCTTTTGTATTACCTTTGTTGGTTTGGCGTTTGCTTTTGTCGGTTTTTGTTTTTCTGTACTTGTCTTCAATTCCGGAACAGAACTCCAACTAAATTTCTTTCCATTTTTCTTCCATTTAACCAGCGGCGTTACTTCGCCTTTATCTCTCCTAAAAAATTTCCTCTCATCCGTAAAATCTTCATTTTCATTGCACAAACCGGGATATCTTTTATTTCTTCCTTTCTTACACTTTTCGCCGACTTTGCCAATATCATAAACCGGATAATTGACAATATTTCCCACGGCATAATTGCAAGCAACATAATAGCAATTTAAATTCTTCAACACCGAGCAACCCATTGCGTATGCTTTATCACGCACCATTTGTGTAAAATGACCAATTGGTTCCTTGGGTCCAATTTTCGGATACGAACTAATCCAACCTCCATTCTCAACAAACTTGTATTCATCGAACCAGTCATGCATAGATCGACTGATTGCATCTTTAACCGGTATCAATGTTGGAACCGAACAAACTTGTGCTAAATTTTGACCCGAATAGATATGACGCTTTGTCCGGCGACATTCATCGTGTTTAATTTCACATTGTGCGACATTTTGGGCTGAAATCATTTCCAATTCATCGTCCCAAACCTATTACATTTTTTTTTTCAATTATTTCATGTGACTTCCCAATTGTCATATATCAATTTAAACACTTACTATTGTAGCCATTCTAGCCGCTGTTTTGCCACGAAAAACACCATCGAGTTTTCCCTGTGCGACCAAATTTCGCTTTTCATTGTGCCCATTTAATAACATTACCTTCAAGTCGGCGGTAATGGGGAGATATTCTGCATTTTTACAAGACGGACCAAACTACGGATTTTAACGCATTTTTTAATTTACATTTTATTTGAATGAAATCCAATCATTGTTTCAACTCACTGTTCCATTAGTACACATGACATGTCTCACCAATTTTTCAATAAAATTTCCGTCGGGCAATATTTCATACTGTTTACACGACAATTCATCGCTACAATAGTAATCCTTATCGTTTGTCTTCTAAGATCAAGCGAAAGACGAAAAATGTAATCTTCGAATTGCTAATTTTAATTTACAATTTGAATATTTACCCGTTGCACCGGTTTCGTGTGTGATAATGAGATTACTGCCAAAACAACTGCAAATGCACAGAGTTATTTGGGTTACACACAAAAACTAACATAAAAATGTTTACCTAATAGCGAGAACACCGGTCTGGAATTTCTCATAATGAATTCGATCTACGTTCGATTCACCTTTTATTCATGTTCGTAATTGAATTAAGACACGAATAATTTTAAAATTTGTCAAATGAAATGTGTGTCTTGTTCTTTTGAAATGTGTCATTTAAACTGAATGCTCATAGAACGCCTTATCTCGCCATGCTCTGAGTTGTTTAAATTGTAATCAAAATATTTTGAAACAACAGAGATTATTATTCACCCATGTGCTGATGTGTATATTTCTAGGAAAGTTGTTTTCATTTGAAATCGGAAGCACAACGTATTTATTGAGATAATTCAATGTCGAAATGAAGTGATTACAAATTAAGACGTGATGTGTGGAACATTTTCATATTTTTGATAATAAATGATCTCACTTTTATCGCCAATTTGCTTGTTTACATCACTATGGCAACTAGTATTCTAATTGTAACTTGATGTTTATGTTATTTTACTTTTGCGCACAGTCAGTGTGTAAGTCACTTTTGTTTAATTTTTTTTATGAATAGTTTATTTGTTGTAATACAACAAATAACCTATTCATAAAAAACTTTATGTTGCAGTATTATTTGGAGAAAAATAAGAGCTACTTTTTCGCCGCAGCGATTCAATTATTATCTCCGTGTGATATGCGATTGATTGGTCTTTGCTCTAAAGTGATTTGAAAACAAAAATTTGAAGAACACTTTTACTAATTTCAAGCGACTTTTGTGTTGAAAATGATATTTAGAAGATGAACATTCATTTTTGAAACTAATTTTTTTTTATTACAGCTAAAAAAACATCAGAAATTATACCGATGATCCATATCCTGCTTCAACCGTGGCCATTTCCAAGACAACTGTATGAAAAAAGTGGCATTATAAAAGTGGTTCGTTTAGTTGAGTTTGATCCATATTAATGGAAAAATTTAACTAAGAGCAAAGATATCTGTGTGAAAACCATTTTGCTCGTACGAATATCACTACGAAAACTTATGGATTTTCTAGGCAACAGTGAATTTTACAACGTAATAGTCAAATAAAACACGTGGCACCTATTTAGAACCATTCACAAAAGTAAATATCAACGGTAAACTTTTTACCCTAAGCCTGCCAGATCGCCCGGATAAATCCGGTGTCGCCCGGATTTTTGAAGCAAAACCCGGACGAAAAATCGCCCGGCCCGGATCACCGGATATGAAGAAAAAAACCCGGATTTCGCCCGGATTTTTTTTCCTTTTTTTAAAAAAAAAATCAAAAAAAGACGCGTTTCAACAATTTTTTTCTTTTTTTCAAATTTTTTTTTCAACAATTACCAAAACCATAAGTCAAAATGAAGCTAAAAAAATCAAATTTCCATTAATGTTTTACTCATTCTGCGTATTGGAAATTCATTTTATATTAAATTCTAGTACTTCACTTGTGTACAACTGAATGACATTTCACTTTGGTTTGACAACTCTCTCTTCTCGCATACGTACTATAAAAACAATCGAATCATTTGTATTAAAAATGAAAGATATTCTTTTTATTGTGTTAATAAACAAATTTGAATCGATGATGCAAAATATATTCAGCAATCTGAGCAGAAATGATCGACATCGTCATCGAACACATATCAGTTTGCACTGTGTTATTGTTGAGTTCAGTTCATTCAAAAAGAGAAGCAAAATAAAAATGCCTGGTCCAAAGAGTGGTAGCTGTAAGTGGAATCCAGAGTACAGCAAACTTTATCCGGGAATTACGGCAGCGAAAAATGGGAAATCAGACCATTGTCATTGCATGCATTGCAACAAAGATTTGTCCATTCACCACAAAGGCAAGGCTGATATTGAAAAGCACGTAAATACAAAGGAGCATATCGCCAATCTGAAAAAAGTTGCTGGTACAAAAACGTTGTCGAATTTGTTCAATGGTATTGTATTTCTATTTGCTGTTTGTTCTTGGTGATGTTTTTCATTACAATCAATATTTTTATTTTGGTTGAACATATATAGCTAATGAGAAAGCAGCTATTGAAAATGCAGCGAAAGAAGCATTGTGGTGCTACCACAAAATACACAAAAATCAATCATTTGCGTCATCTGACTGTGAAAGCGGTATCTTTCGTGAAGTGTTTATGCAAAACAAATTCCGATTGGGTAGAACGAAATGCGCAGCAATTGTTTCAAATGTGTTTGCTCCAAAAATTGTCGAAGAAATGAAAAAGGAATTGGAATCATGCAATTTCGTCTCGATCGCAACAGATGCTTCAAACCATGGTGCAATCAAAATGTTTCCCGTTGTTGTTCGTTATTTTGCAGCACTCGAAGGTCTCAAAACAAAGGTTTTGGATTTATCAGATCAAAAAGGTTCATCAAATGAATGATTTGATTGTGTTCTTTTTACTAAAATAAAATTGTTTTCAATAGGTGAAACTGCTGACATAATCGTGAATTTGCTAAGCGTTACGGCAAACAATTATGACATTGAGAACAAAATTGTCGTGTTCTCTGGTGACAACGCACCAACCAATTTTGGATCCGTTCATCGAACAGGCAGCAAAAATGTATTCAAGCAACTAAAACAACGTTTCAATGCGAATATGATTGGAGCTGGTTGCACCGCTCATTCACTTCACAATGCGATAGGCAACGCTTCTGACAAGCTGGACATTGACGTTGAATACATCGCAGTGAAAATTTATACACACTTCTACCGATACACTGTTCGTTTGAATACATTGAAAGATTTTTGTGATGCAATTGGTGAAACATACGTAAAATTGAAAGGCTACAGCAAAACGCGCTTCTTAGCGTTGAAAGAATGTTTGAGTTCAATCATTGCCAATTTCGACGCATTGAATGAATATTTTCATTCTTTCGATGCACCTGTGAAAATTTTGGAATTTTTCGATGACCCATTCGCTTTGGTAACGTTGATTTTCGTTCGAGATCAAGCAGAGAATTTTCAAAATGCCATATTGCGACTTGAAGGAGACTACATTTGTGCTGTTGATGCGTGCCATACAATCGATGAATTGAAAACTAATGTTAAAAGTCGGCTGCAAAATAATTATTTTTCATCTGAATTCCGCACTGCAAGTGAGAAAGTCAACAATGGTGCTCCAAAACGAAAGTTTATGGATAAAGTCAAGGCATTTCATCGCACGGTATTGAAGTATTTGAATGATTGGACTGAATGGTTGGATGATGTCAAAGTATTTTCTTGGATTCGGCCAAACAACAAAGTAAAATGGAATGATATCGAGTGTGCTGCACTATGGATGACTGGACGAAACTATTTCAATTCAGTGGATATGGACAAGCTCTTCAATCAGTTCTCAATTATGGAAGCATTCTTGAATGTAAACGAAAATTCAATCAAAGAGGAAAAGGCGACTGACAAAAAGTGGGTCAAAATATTTCGTCATTTTGATGAGAAATCGGTGCCATTTAGTGAGTTGCTGAAGTTGGTAGAATTTGCATTGGTCATTCCTGCTACAAATGCAACAGTCGAACGCGTTTTTTCACACATCAATGACATTTGGACACCAGAAAAAGGCAGCTTGAAAATTGAAAATGTTCGTTCACGGTTAATGGTCAAGTTCAATTGGAATGATTCTTGCTCAAACTTCTACGAAAAAATCAAGGGTGATTCCGAACTGCTTCGTAAAGTTATGGGACATGAAAAATACGACAAAACGTCCGATTTGTTCAAGACACAATCAAATGAACAGTTACTCTCAACTTCCACTACAGCTTAAGCTCATATTTAGTTAAAAATTTCTGATTAAGGTTACATGCGAGTTTATTTATTAATATTTTGATTAAAAAATATGATTTTTGTATCAACTTCTTTTGTTTTACTCATATATTATATTGATCGAAAAAAAAAAATTTGAATTTCGCCCGGATTTCGCCCGGATTTTCAATTGGCAATTTTGGGCCCCATCGCCCGGATTTCGCCCGGATTTAGAGAAAAATCGCCCGGATAATCCGGCCCGGATCGACTAAAAAAAAAATCTGGCAGGCTTATTTTACCCTTAGATTTGATTTCATGTACCGACATAGAGCAGTCATTGATTTTGCGGCAAAGAAAATGATATGTTCGTTAAATACTAGATCTTAGGCTCTCGAAAGTTTTATACTGTTTCATATCAACTCTGACATAATTTACCGTCAAAATTCAGCTCGAAAATTGACATCGTTGATCAAAATAAGAAAATGAAATAATAAAAAACTTGAAGTGAAGAACAGTATTTTTTTTATTATTGACAAAATGAATTTGGGTTTTGAATGCAAGTTGTCACTCTTCTCTACTAAATCGGAAGATGAGCTTGTGTTTATCCAAATCAACTGTCATATTATATTTGACCATAACATCAAATCCCAAATAACCATCGCAGTTCGGTCGTATATTAGTTCTATTCATGACATGCATTTGTATATCAATATTTCTATTGCCTTTTAATGAAATCATGACATGTGCGAGTCCAAGTGTTTCTATATCTCTATTTTCGCACCCATAAACTATCTCTCGGTGACTCTCGTCAACGGCACCCGGTTTAATCACATCGGACGCCACTAATGATAAAGTTGCTCCGCAATCAATCAGCAATTTTAACGGGCGCGTCGTTATATTTGAGCTCAATGTTACAAACGTCGAACGACCTTCAACTTTTAAATTTAGCGAAAATTCGTGTTGTTTGCTCGATTCGGTGCCTCTTGCCTAAAATTGACATTATTAATCATATTGATCATAATAAAACTGAAAACTTTTACCGAACTTTCACAAAGTCCAGCTTCAATTGAAGCCACTGCCAGCATCACTGTATTAAAAATTATTATCGATTTGAATTTTTTTGACAAAAGAAAATCTTCGAAATATTTCTTTACCCAAAAATATAGTTATCGTTCCTGAATTCATTTGTGACTTGATACTTAGTTTGTGAAATGATAAATTAATCAGACGAATTGATTACGTTCACAAAATATTCAGAGTTTCATGTTAATTTGAACAAAACAATAGTTTCACAAACAAGATTGAAGAATTTGTTTTTAATTAATCAAGAATTCGGGAATACTTCGCGTTAAAAATTTGAATAATTCGTAATAATAAATTAATCACATTGTTATCTAGTTTTCGGTAGAATTACTTTTCCGCACACACCTAGTGTGTAAAGGGAAGGTATTGCAATGGTTCAAGATTTACGACACCTCAAAAATATGTTTCCTGGACGTTTCTAAGGTCAGAGAACCCGAATCAGGCCGTTTTAAGCATGGTTGTTGTGGGTCTGTTCCACGTGGTACGTTGTACGCAAAATTTGTCCATCGATTATCTCAACCCCCAAAACAGTTATTTAAAATCTGACTGTATAGGATGATTGGGGGTCGCGAGGAATAGAAATCATTAGATTTCGAGCGACTTTGGTTGATGGAAAATAATCTCATGCCTGGAGTCCAATTTTCGTCCAAAAGTCATACTTAATATAGACTTAAACACCCAAAAATATGTATTGGGTGGTTTTTTGGCACGAATAAACCGAATCCGAGGCTAGTTTTGAGATACAATCAATTTTTGATACAGTTTCCTTGAAAAAATCACAAAAAAGTTGAATTTTTGTATGGAAACCATGCCTGTATGCTACTTCAATGACGTGAAACTTTGCACAGACTATTTTTTACAAAAAAAAATATTCTGAAACTTTGAAGAAATTTCAATCAAAATTAGGGGTACCTAACATACAAAATTTTCAAAAACAAATATTTTAATTGAAATTTCTCCAAACCCTCCGAATAATATTTTTTTGTGAAAAAAATAACCTGTGCAGAGTTTCACACCATTAAGGTAGCATACAGACATGGCTCCCATACAAAAATTCTAATTTTTTGTGATTTTAGTTATGAAAAGTGTTTCAAAAATAAATTTTATACCAAAATTAACGTCAGACATATTTTTTTATACTGTTTTATTAGAAAATAGAATACTTTCAAATGTCATACAAATTGGTTCATCATGAAATTGTGAAAAATCTTTTCTCGAGTACTTCTACTATTAAATTAAAGAATATTTCGATGCCAAGGTTTGAACATATTTTTGGTCTCAAACTTTACGCCGCTTGAAGGGCTTGAAAAATCGAAAAAATATTATTTTGAACTTGCTTAATAAAAAAATATGCAACTACCACCGTGCGGAAAAGTTCGTCTTACTCCCGTAAGACTCTTTATTTTTTTTGACGTAATTTGATAATTGTGAAGAAAACAAAATATTTTTTGAAGAACACACATGAAATGTAAACAACAGAAATTCGTAGAACGACTGTTTTTCAAAACTTCTTTGTGATCGAGAAACCAAATAGATACGGCGTTGAAACAAAAAATAGATCGGAATTTAAATGCGTGGCTCTTCTTTACCTCAAGTTTACGTCTCTTTTAGTCGAAAATGTTTTAATTAAATTAAAGCACTTAAATTTTCAAATGAAAAAATTCAATCAAAAGAAGATTCGAATTCAGAATTGGCAAAAATATTCATTTTATTCGTTAAAGGTTTCATGAGTGGATTCGTACAGCATTTATTATTTACATAAAGCATTTAATAAATTGCTATTATTCTTTGTGTTGTAAATCAATTTTTGGGTGGGAATATCCAATACTAATCGATAGTGAAGCATGACATCAGCTCCCAAAATGCCGTCCCACTCATGTGTAAATTTCCGATCGACTAGATTCATTCTTGCGTCAATTGTAACATTGACTTCACCTGTGAACGGTAGAGCCACCCATGCAACTCCGAGTGTATTTATTCCGGTCGATGTGCCCAATCCGCCATATGAGGTACGATCCCTTGTATTAATGACTCCCTTTTTTAGTACATCTGATGCAACTATGGTCATTGTTGATCCAGTGTCTATCATTAGTTTAATCGGACGAATCGTTGCATTTGTATCAAAAATCGCGCATGGTAAGTTATTTTCAATTATTATATCCGTTGTATGGATGTTTTTCTTTTTTTCACTGCCACTCTAAAATATATTAAGTTTGCACATTTTTTTTCAATTTTTTAAAGGTACGCAAAGGAATTACCGAAGATCCACAAGATCCGGCTTTCACAGAAACGATTTCCAGTGCAACTTTGAGAAAATTGGAAATGATAAATTGAGGCGAATTTGAAAAAGTTCAAAACTCAAGAAAGAAATTAAAAGAAAGATTTTTTAAACAGTACCCACGAGCATGGTGAACGGTGTCATTTTTTTTTTTCGAACAAACTTCACGTCGTAAACAGTTCCATCAAATGTGTGCGAGAACTGTGTGAAAAGAATTTTAATTTGACTCTACAGCGATAGCTTAACATGAAATACGTAATTTGGCATTGAAATTCCAAATAGTAACACACATGCATGCAAGGTTGAAAAATGTTTCATTACAGATACAATAAAATTGGGGGTAAACAAAATTGTCAATTTTTTTTGCAAATATTATTTTTTTTATTGATAATTCAATGAGAGGCTGGTTTTAATAAAAATTTCGATCGACACTTTTCAATAATCGCCATTTAATCTGAATATCAACTTTGACCTCTTAGTATCAATTTTCATTTTATATTTTATCATTAAATCATTTCCAAAATATCCATCATATAATCCTCTAATATATTTCTTATCTATTGCGTGTATTTCTATATCGACTTTTTTGTGATCACTGAATGAAAGAATGGAGTGCGCAACACCAAGCGTTTCCATTTTGGCGTCTGGTCCAGCAATTCCATATATTGAAACTCGATCACTTGTATCCAATACATCAGGGTTGACCAGATCTGATGCGACTACCGTCAATGTTGCTCCAGTGTCGATCATCAATTTCACTGGTTTAATCGTTATATTTGACCATAAAATTATAAAAGGCTTACAGTTCTCAACTACAAAATTTGCAGTGTGCTCGTTTGGACTTTTTGGAGATTCATTTTCTCTTTCCTAGAGTTTAAAACATATGATTCAATTCGTTAAGGTGGATTTTGTTTATAAAACTATCAAAAATTACCGAACGACCACAAAATGTTGCCTCCATTGAAGCTACTGCCAGAATAACTATGCAAGAGTATAGAGAAGGCGTTTAGAAAGCTTTATTTAATTCAACAGAAAAGTATTTACCTATTACGAGAGCGATTGTTGTCAAATTCATATTCTTCATTTTACTTCGCTAACTATTGAATCCGAACTTGACTACCAAATCTACCGCATTTATATCGAATAATATTTGATGTGAAATTTGCAATTTTAATTTGACTTCCGAAACATCGGTATTTTCCATTCATTTGCATAGATTGAAAATTTACATTCTTAGGTATCTTATACCGTCATGAATATTGATTTCTGTTTTTTTACAGATTTTTTTTAAATGAATTGGAATTAACTGAAAAATAAAAAGTGTGGAAAAATAACGAATTATCATTCGTATAACGAATTATCAAATGAATCAAAGAAATAATTTTTCATATCGAATGTAGAATTATGACAGGGTTCTCAAAATTGGATTTTAAATCAAAATCACAAATCAAATAAATTGATTTGATTTGAAAATTTCTAAATAAAAAATGACAAATAATTTGATTTGAAGTGTCATATGTTTCAAATCAAATGATTTGAACTTTTTAATTTGAGAAAATTCAAATCAAATCAATTGATTTGATTTTGTATTGATTGGAATTCTCAAATTTCTCAAATCAAGCCATAAATGTGTCGATTATTTTACTGAAAACGTTCAAAAAAAATATTTTTGTTAGACTGTGGTATGTTCGATTTGTAAGTGCATCTCGATTGAAACGTTCTTAAAGGCTCTCATTTTACTCAAAAGTGTATTTAAAAGTTTTAGACTATAAAATTTGTTGAGACACAACGTATGAGACCCGCAACAAAAATGCGAACTCAATTGCCCATTCCAACTTTTTCACTTTCATTCTCGTTCATATTTTTAATAACTTTTTTAAACATTTTTAGTAAAATAATAAACACATGTTTGATTTGATTTGAGAAATTTGAGAATTCAAATCAATATAAAAATCAAATAAATTGATTTTATTTGAATTTTCTCAAATTAAAATATTCAAATCATTTGATTTGAAATATATGACACTTCAAATCAAATTATTTGCGATTTGATTTGTTGATTTTCAAATCAATTGATCTCAAATCTGGTGTCAAATGGACCCGGACATTTTGGAACATGTCCGCCTGACCTAAAAAACAATCACGAACAGATGGACCTGAACGGAACCGATTTTCTTCAAGATGTTCGTTTGTGTGGAAAATAAAGTAAACAAATGTAAATGTTGGTCCATTTGGAAGAAAAATTGGTTTTATTTCGGTTTTTTTCTAAGAAAATTCTTTATTTAAATAAAAAATCAATTAAGTTAAATTTCTTGTTTGACCAATAGATTAATTGTCGTGAGAGAAAATCAATTTCAACAAAATGTTTTTGCATGGTGTCGAAACCCAAAATGCCATCACCAAAAAATGAATCTTTTCGATCAATTATCTGAATTTTTGCGGATATTGTTGCGTTGCCTGAAAATGATAGATCACCATAGGTAGTTCCAAGTGTGTTTTTCTTTGCATCTGGAATCAATCCCCAATATTTCATGCCATCTTTCAAATTTATTTCATTTGGCTTAATCACATCGGATGTAATCATTGTCATCCCAGCTCCAGTGTCTATTAATAATCTAATTGGGCGAATAGTTACATTTGAACGAAAATATGCATACATTAATTTTCCTTCAAAAATGATGTTGGTTGTATGCTTGTTTGGTGGTTCCTTTCTACCCTAAAATATGGCATTTCATCAGTTGGACGTTTTTGGACTTTTTTGGTTTTTTTTTAGTAGCGATCGAAACCGGTTTGATATTCTTCATACAAACTTATTTCGGTTCGTTCCGCTAGCTTTTTTAAGTGATAAAAATATAGTTTTTCTAGATTATTTACCGAAGGAACGGCTTCAGCCAACAAAGCTACTGCCAGGATAACTGTATTTGAAAAAATATATTGTGAAACCTTTGAAGTTATATGAAATTTGTATCAAATTTTACTCAAAAGTGTAGAGATAGCGATCGGCTTCATTTTTTGTCCAAAATACATAGCACTTTCACCAATTTATTGAGCTGCTCAAACGAATCTATATCTTTTGTTTTCAATTTTTACCATTTTTATATCGAATAATATTTAATGAAACATTTACAATTCAAATTTCGTTCCCGAACACGTTTTTTTCGCAAAGAATATGTAATTCGCCGGAAGTCGTGAAATTAGCATACATTAACAAGAATGAATTTTCTTATCGCTTTTTCTCGAATATTCTTCAAACACAGAAAAATTGTTAAACAGATCTGTCTCGAGACTACTTCTCAGAGCAATAAATGTGGAGAGGAGTGCTCTGAGGAGCCGGAGAAGTATTGAGTGACAAAATATTAAAAGTAAAAAAAACCTTTGGTTGGGACCCAATATGGTTTTTTGTAAGAACCTCCTAATGAATACCTCTTGTATTTCAATATCAATTTTAAAATTCAACTTTTTCTCAAAAGACATAATAAATATTTTCTACTAACTGTTGAATCTTTCCCCCATTCAACATAGTAATCTAACGAGTATAAGAATGTGTTATTAATAAAATGTATACAAACCAAAAGTCCATTTTAAATTTATATTTTCAAGTTTGAGGATGAACTTACCTAGAAAGAAAAGCAAAGGAAATCGTTAGCCATAGAATTTTAAACTATTTGTTTTGGTGATGAAAAACCTAAACATAAGTTATTTTAATAAATCTGATATGCGTTTTGCGATACAAATAATTTTTGATAGACTTTTCAATGCCTGTATGATATCGTAATCATGTGAAAATTTGCAGATGTTATTATTACTCAACACTGACAACAACTGTTTCCATTTCGTTCAAAAATCGTTATGATTTCCATCGTATAAACGAGAATTTCATCGACTCATCGCAACGGTCGTTCATTTTTCCATAATAAATGCGAAGAGATATGCGAGTTTATTTAAATCTTCTATTTACATTGACTACTTCAAGTTTATTATATTTTTATCATTTCCACTCTGATTGGCAAGAAAAAGATTGAATTAGATTTATTCTAAATATATTCAAAACTGATAAATATATTTTTTTTCGCTGAATAAATAGGGATGATTGCCATATCGATGACGAATTGTTCTATATCGGTGATTGACCTGATTCTCATCTTTTTTGTTTGTCTTTTAAGTTGGAACGTTTCCAAATTGGAATATACCCAAATCGCCTAGTTCACACATACAAAATCTTTTCGATTCAGTGCATTTTGTGGAAAAAAATGCCGTTTATAGGTTCTGGTAAATCTAAAGGGAGGTCATGGCAGAAAGTCGTTGGGAGGTCTCAGTTAAAAATCGTTTCAGTTTAGTGTAAATTCTGTTCTTGGTGGAAAAATTGTTGGAGGAGGGTCTCACAAACCGCAGGGAGGTGTCAATCAGATCCGTCGGACTTATGGTGCCATTAAAATGTATTGAAGCTTGAAGCGCTTATCTCGACTCGACAAAGCCGCTTCAATTGTTCTTGTTCCTTTGATTGGTTTTATGCCGTCGACTCAATATTTTCCAGTCTGACGAAAACGAGCTGGATTAAACTTCGAAGAAAAACTTTATCCGCTTCATTTTCCTATTTGGTATGTAAATCAAGTTCAATTTCCAACTATCAAGTCTACCGAGCACGGTGGCACACACCCCCGAAAACAACTTTGCACAACTTTTGGATTTAATCAGTTTGCTATCTTTTCAAGCACATATTATTTGGATGCTGTTGTTTTTTTTTTGTCAGTTTTACTCCAGAATCAAATTTTATTATTATTTTATTTCGAGGAATAGAATGGATCGAAGTCTGTGTCTAGTATATTCAAATACAGAACGGAAAAAAGTCGAACGAAAATACCCCATTCAACTTTTGATTGAAGTGTGCATTCAATCAATCGAACACTCGAGAGTAAAAAAAACTTTAATCGGATAATAAAACAATTTGCACACTTCGGTGCGTCGAAAAAATGGGCCAACACACAAACATCATCGATAGAGCACTTTTTGTAACCATTTTGCCATTGGGGTCGTTATCGCACGAAAGGAGCAAAAAATACCAAATTGCGACATAAAAAAAATGTGGCGTAAGAAGTCGAAGCACATCTGTGTATGGCCCAGTTAAATGATGAACTGATGTGGAAGCGGCAATAAAGTGCATTTATACAAAGTACTCGACACGGTAATTTCTCTGCTGTCACATTTATTATGCCATTGACAGTGGACTCGGTTCACTCCTTTTTATGAAAATGTGTTTGTTTTTTGCTGCCCCCACAATACATCGTATATTTAACCAAGCTTGTCGTTTCTGCGATGACCATTTCAATGCATTTTTCATACGATGAATTATTGTTATTGTTTAAAGCCATATTCGAAATAAACGGCGAAAATATGGAACGGAATATCGGCATGAATAATGAACAACTGATGGCATTAAATCATGCGACCGGACCTAATGAATCAAAATTGATATTGATGGATTTTTCAATAATTTTCATGTTCATGTATACGTTATATTTTTATAATTTATAATAAAATATAGTCCAAGGTCGGAAAATGCTTTCCGTCTCATTGTTTCCAACATTTTTATCGACGCTCGCGTACAAAATTTGACTTTTTACAAAGTTTAATTGAACTTTTCGATTATTTTCTTGATTATTTTACATTGTTCGATTTTTTTGATCGAGAAAATGGGGCCATCTCTTAATTTAACCAAATTGATACGAATGGAGTCACATATTTTTGTATATTTTTTGCAAAATCGATAAAAACAACTTTGATTCCATTCAAATTATTTTCCACCGAAAAAAAACGATGATTACAAAGTGTTGACAGGAAAATCAACAAAAACCGATTCAAGCGGTCATGACACTCTATAAAATGGATTGTAGCCGTTCGGCAAAAACCTGCCCTACTTTTTCACAGTATTTTTGAACCATTAGGTTTTTTGTTGGTTTTGCCTTGTGTATGGCTTAACGTTCCTGATTTATATGTCTATGTTTTTAAACAGGAGTTTAAAAAAAACGAGAAAAATTTCATGAGAAAAGTGGAAGTTTGTTTTGTGCATAAAACCACCCACAAAACACTCAATATGTGGTTATGGAAGTTTCTCAAGTTTTTGTTGGTACTTCATCAATGTGAGAGCTATCCAAATTAATGACAATATTGTGTACCAACATGAAGAGCTCTTTTTTAATATTTTCAGGACGTTTCCAGATGGAGAGTGTGGACAAATTGTTGACCATTTTTCTTACTTTTCCGAACCCCTGGTATTTTTATATCTTTTTTTGACTGGATATGATTTTTATTTAGAAAAGTGTGGACAGAGAGACATATTCATAAATGAACTTTGGAATGGAAAATATATTTGTTTGCGGAAACGAAAAGGATCTACCGTTGTGACAAACACCATTAATATGTACAATAGGTCAGTCCACACATTATACAAGTGTATGAATCCATTCAAATAGATATATTTAGTATTGAATCGAACGTCAAAAAGTACCAACGAACGGCAAACCACAAAAGACATACGTACGATCGATCATGACCATTTATTGATGTTTGTTGACATCAACTCTGCGTGAATTGCAAAATTATATCTTCAGTTCTTGGCTATTCATATGTTTACAAGACACAAGAGACTTGGGAAGTGTTTTTATTTTTGCATTTTTACGAAGTCTTCGGATATCATTCCAAAAACATCATAAACGCTCAAAACTTCTGTACTTCTTAAATGTGAAAAAATATTAATTGGTCTTTGACTCTCGTCTTTTTCACTTCCACCCTGTCTCACCGACAGTCCCTCTCTTTTCTCTGTCAAAAATAGGTCTATTTCAAATACTTATCAAACGATGTTTTTTGTGAATCAAAAAAAGGTCTCGTTCACGTGTATTTTACCATTGTCCATTTCGCAAAAAAAAAAAAAAATCTTTGAATTAAAAACTGTATGTGTTTAAATATGTTGTGCATGTATTTTAATCGACAATTGTCTTTCGCTTGAATGATTTTGTATCATCATTGATATCTATATTGGTTGAGTTTATTGTTTCCCTCACAATGTGTGCACTTGGAAAAAAGAACCTCTATGAAAATAAATCAATAGAAAATCCATCGAAACATAGCCACCGCTGGTGTATTGGTATGTCGATGCCATTAAAAAAAACTCCTGGAACTCATGGATTTAAAAAAATGCGGTGAGTCGGCTCAATTTACATGGTTGAACGGCATGCGATTCAAGTGTGAGCAATTTAATTAAATAAATTGATTGATTTCGTAACATTTTTTCTCTCTCTCGCTGCCGTTGATAAACTCTTCAAACAGAGCGACTGAGTCCGGACGCGCACATAAAAGGAACGAAAGTGACCGTTCGATGCGTTTGATGTATAAAATATTGCGATTCATTTGGTTTCTATTGAAATGGAATTAATTCAGTTATCATTTTTGAAACGGAATCGCTGAGGAAAATGACAGAAGAGTCAGTGTTTATACTTTCATGCACCATTTCACACGTAGACCGAGTCGATGCCATGATATGATGGGCGAGCTTTAATTAGAATTGTGAGCGTTCACATCATAAACACATAAAGAAGCTTTCTTATCGAAAACAATCTCATTGTATTTAATGGCCTTCAATTACAACAATAACGTTAAAATATGTCAACGATGGGTGTTTGAACTCGAAATTCAACACCAGCTGAGCCAAACAGGCACATGTTGTGCATACGAAAAATGGAAATATATAAAGAGATAATAAGGCAAATCTCGATGAAAAAATAAAATGTCTTACATGCGTAAGATGAACTTTTCCGCACTGTGATCCACAAAATTCATTTATAACTTATCTTTTACTTGAATTTGAACTCACGAAAAACTGAATCTGACATTAGTTTTGCGATACACATAATTTTTGACACACTTTTTATATAAAAATTACTTAAAATGGGAATTTTGGAATGGAATCAATCCTTGCATGACGACGTGAAACTTGACACAGGGTATTTTTCACAAAAAGCCAACATTCTGGAAGTTTGAAAATATTTCAATACAATTTAGGGGTACTTCCCATACAAAATTTTCGTTTTTGGGTGAAAAATCCAAAATTTTGTTCGGAAGGTACCCCTAATATGTATTGAAATGTCTTCAAACTCTCGGAATATTATTTTTGTGTGATAAAAATAACCTGCGCAAAGTTTCAGGTCATTACGATATCATACAGGCATGGCTTCCATACAAAAATCCAATTTTTTTGAAATATTTGTATGAAAGGTGTGTCGAAATATATTTGTATCGCAAAACTAATGTCATATTCGGTTTTCTCGTACCCAAAAACCCCCCAATACATATTTTTGGATGTTTAAGAATACATTAAATATCACTTTTGGGGGGAAAATTGAATTTTTCCCATGGATGGCCATGGGCATCACACCAGACATGACACGTTACTCTATCAACCAAAGTCGCTCAAAATCGAATGGTTTCTATTCCTCGGCACCCCCAATCATCCTGTGAAGTCAGATTTTGAATTACTTTTCTGGTTTGAAAGTTATCGTGTTAACAAACTTTTGCGTACAGCGTACAGGGTACCACGCACATACATTCGGACATCAAAAAAACGCTAGATTCGTGTTCCCTGGGTCCTAAAACACCCAGAAAACATGTTTTTTGAGGGTGTTAATTTTTCGACCGATTCCAATACTTTACCTTACACACTAGGTGTGTGCGGAAAAGTAAAAAGATGGCAACAACAACGAAGAAGAAATACACAAAATTTTAACGACGACAGTAAATCTGCATAAGTATTGTTAATCCATTAGTAAATGAAAAAAAGAGACTGTTTGATGAACTAAGCTTCGATTAAAAGCGCAATACAATTTTCGTCCCTCGTCAATCTACATTTTATTTAGCTTTATGATTTTATTCAACATCTCTAACTCTCCCCGCATTGGCTATTTGCCTTTCAAATGGCTGTTTGGCGCTTAATAGCCGATGACATGATTTTCTGTGTTGAATTGACTGTGAATAAAATGGCCGAGTGATGGAGAGAAGGCAGAAAAAGGCAGTTTTAATCAAATTGCTCACAGCATGAATTAATTTTCTTTCGATGACAAACAAAACGATTTCGATTCAATAAACATATGGTAGCGCAAACACGCTCACTACCGAGAAAGCACTTTCAATGTTTAATTTAATCAAATTCATTACATACTGATGTCAATAGACGCGCGCCCTTTTTTCTGCAGCAAACTTGCCCCGGATGTTGTTTGCACGGCGAGTGGGAGCAAGTGAGAACGGTTAGTCAAAGTGAAAGTGAACAAGAATGTCGTTTTTGTCGTTTGGTTTGTTTTTATTTGTTCGCTTCACTTAATCATAGTTGATGAGCACGACGCAACGAACCGACTAAATGCTAACGAATAAAATATAGTGCGCGCACACTCACACACCCTGAAGTGTTGTATTGACTAGAAAAGCGTGCATACAACCTCTTGTTTGATATTTGTCTTTTATCTTAAAATACTTGAAATTGCAATCCTTTTTCTTTCTCAATTCGAATGCAAAAATGTCTGTTTGCCCTTCAAATAATACACGAAAATCGCATGCCATTTATCGCGACCGAATCCAGTCGAAATGCGATGTTGTGAATTGAAATAACATGGCCATGAGCATGTGTTTACATGCAACCCCATGTGAGCGAACATCTTTTGACTGAATTCATTTCATATGGAAATGTAAAAACTCACAATCATTGCTCACACGATATTTGTATGGAAAACATTTTACCGAGACCAACAACACTCCAAACGTGCATACATAAAAAAGCGATAAAATCAACAAGCTTTTTGTTTTACGACCATTTTTTTTGTTTCGAATGTTTGGCCATATATTTTGGGACGAGAGATAAAAAAAAATTGCCGTATTTTCTTGAGCTTAACATCACATTGAGAGATTTTTATACGATTTGTATGCGAAGTAATTTTAGCTCATTATGACCTTGGGCAAGTGGAAAAAATGTTAACTGCTTTGAAAAAATAGATTTGATTTCAATGATATTGTGGACAATGAAGTGCAGAGTGACGCGTGCCTGAGGTGGGAAATTATGGTGACGAGTTCTTGGAAGCGGTTAACTTGGAATTTGGCGACTTTTTTCATCGGAATGGTTTTTGACGAAATTGAAGACTTTTTTGCCGAAAGTCGGTGAATTTATGAAAATCGATAGAAGAACCTACTTCTGGTCACAGAAATATCTTTAAACTTCAAATCGAAGACTATATCGATCAGACTCTCATTGGAAGTCGTAGCTTCTGACCAGGGGTTCCCTCGTTGGAGAACAGACTTGGAGAGATCATGGGTTCCTCCATTGAAGAAATGACTTCTCTACAAATCATGATTTTTTAAGGACTTTTGAAGACCTTTTTTAGTCCTTCTCAGAACGAATCCAGATATTTTCAAATTTGTAATTAAAAAGTGTGCGGTTATTCCGGTAATTTCCACAGAATTTCTTTGATTTTTTTCGAAAAAAATCTTCCTTTCCAAAATTTCATTCAAATAATTTGTATACAAACACGGAAATTCTTCAACATATTCCGTCTTCTGCATTCTTTTTCCGTCTATTCGTTTTCCCTGTATATAAAGTTGATGCTAATCCGCGAAAGTCAAATGCCGTCGATAAGTGAACCATATTAGCTCGCCTTTTTGTTTGCAAATGAAATTATGACGACGATAAAAGTACATAAAAACGAATGAGTTGTTATTATTCCGTCTTTTTGTCAAACGGCTTAAATGTTAAATCTCTTTCAGAGTTTGCAACATTGTTTGGCTTGTTAAATGTTAAAAAAAAGCCAATGAAATTCATACGTACACAGATATTGAGTCAAAGTCGTGCCCTTTACCATTTTCTCTTCTCCATTCGCTTGCCGTTCTTCCTCCGTCTTTTCTCGCTTATTTTATGCGTCTTTTTTATTCGTTCTTGTTCTTCTTATCCGCAATCAGAATTGTGAAATATATACATACAATGTGCATATTTTAAGTATCGGCATTTGGTTCTCATAAAAAACTGTGTGGTCAATCGATAATATAATCAAGTGCGCGACAAATCTCTTACGATATGTTGGTGTATCGAATGTAAAGTCCTTGGCTTCAAAAAAATGCTTTGGCAATGTGCACGTGTGACGAAGTATCCGTTTTAGTTTATGTGTCCAAAATGGATGTAATCTATTCATGTTAAACGGTGCATAAAATACTCTATCAAAGCAATGTGTGCAGAAATTTGGCGTCGCATTGATTTTTTTCTCACTCGTCTCTGTATTGTTCACGAAATGACGTCAATCGCAATAAATTCGCATCCAAATTAATTGAACTGCCTCAAGTGTTGTTGAGAGCAACAGCACATCCCACAAAACCACAATTATTGTCGACTGTATTGTGCTTAATTTATTCAACTTGATTATTTGCTAAATGGGACATCTGCTAGTGGTTTTTTCATATTCTTCGGCTTACTGTCGTTTTTTTTTTTATATTCCTCCATCCAACGTTTGAGCAGAAAGAGATTGAGGAAGGGACAAGGGAGTTGAGCAGAGAGAGAGAGAGAGAAGAAGGGAGAGAGGAGAAGAATTGAGGAACGAATTCTGTATTTATATTCTGTATTTATTAATTGAATTTTTTATTGCCATCTCAGTCTTGCTCGAGAAAAAAAAAGAATATTGGTGCTGAGTGCAGCACAAATTGTTGAATAATAATTTATTAAAAAATATCGTTCTGTCCCGCTCCGTTATTCACACACACACTTACGGACGGCCCGCATCTCTGACCTATGAGTGGTGTGACAGACAGTCAGTGAATTATGTACATTTAAATTAAAAGCAAATGAATGCGAAAGAAAGAGATGAAGAGAATACATCATCAAGTTGCAGTTGTACAAAAAAAAGCACGAGCTTTTGCCAACACAAATTAGTTTCAATCAACGTTAATATTGACGAAGCTGCATCGCATGCACCAGACACGTTCTCATTTTCACGCAATAATCGCCTGTAGTTATACAAATTGTACACTTTATTCGCCAATCACTTTTGATACAAGTAACAGCTCAACCATGAGAGTGCAAATGATTGACTATTATAATTGAAAATGCACAGACACATTTTGCGCACGCATTTCGAAATGATAGACGGTTGAACAATTTCACGTTCATTTTCAAGAAATTTTACATCGTAAATTATTAATATTTCAATCTTTCAACAAAAATGTAGATTGAAAATGCTCGCGACACACAACATTATTTATGGAAAATAAAAATTTGTTATGGAACATATGTTTTTAGACGGATTCGATGGAAAATAAACAACAAAATTGAATTTCAGGTTGAGATGAAATGCAAAAATTGAAAAAGATAAAAATTCAAAGAAATAAAAATGCAAAAAATGAAGAATTTTTATGAGAATTCAATAAAGTTGAATTGAGAGGTAGGTCAGTTTTCGGTTGACGCCTATGGAACTAAAATGTAGAAATTTTGTTTTAAGTTCGATTCGACGATTTCAAGACGACCGAAAATTGACTTCCCGCCCTATTAAGTTTGGTTTATTTTAGTTAAATTGGAAGGGCATTTCGGTTAACGACTCAATTACAAGGCTCACTCTCACACTATTGGAAAAAGTGTTACTACTATATTCTTGTTCTCTTTTTCTCCCTTCTCTTTCTCCCTCTCTCTCCCTCTCTCTTGCTCTCCTTTTCTCACACTCTCTTAAAAAGAACTGACTCGATCGAGCACGTTCTTCAAAAAATGTTCTAATTTGCTTGTCACTGCAATTTGCCCAGCCAACTGAAACTTTCTCCATTGTAATCTCAAAAAAATCAAATTGCCGCCAATTTCACCACTGATTCCTTTGAGAGTTACGTAAATGTGATTCCCAAAAATGTCAATAAAAGCGCCCATAAAATGTTGATTGGTCCTTAACTCATCATGTTTATGTATGGTAACTTCGGTTTACTTCAAAAATATGTACTTGTAAATTCCAGCACCAATAACAGTTGGAAATTATTTTCAAATATCAAAATGAAATAACTTCATGTAACTGTAAAAAGCATTTATATAAGCACAATCCCCGTTGGGTCATCGAGGAATGCCATTTTAAATTGTGTACAATTCCACTTGGAAAATGTTTCAATGTTCAAGCTTAAAACTGTACAACATTTTAAGCTTAAAACTAGAACAATAATAACAGAACAAATATATCCATTTGGATGTGCTAGTAAGTGGCTGTAATAACAGCGCTTGAGTCTGATGGTACCGAAGCAACAACACTGGCATTCATTTAACACAAACGGTATAAATTGTGTGGGCGATGTAACAATTTTTCCGGCGAAACAATTCGATGCATTTTATGGCAGCACAATGGAAGGATGCATACATGCGCGACAAGAGCAGAAATATCCATCACTCTTACTAGCGCCATCCCATCGGTAGGATTTTGCACTAACCATTCATAGGCGCTGTGTATAAAAAGGCCTAAGAATGGTTAGTGCAAAATCCTACCGATGGGATGGCGCTAGTAAGAGTGATGGGTATTTTTGCTCTTGTCGCGCATGTATGGAAGGATGGTTGCACCCACAAATAAATAGATCACCGATATTTCTTGTCGAAGTACTCAAAAAAAGCTGCATTTTGCACAGTAAAACTTTTGAATAATAATAATAAACTTTTTGTTCCGGATCAAACTTTGCGATATCATTTGGTCTCGTTAGAAGAATTGCAAACAATTGTGTACAATTTTCCCGAGGCTCGCTACAACCGACCAACCTCTCTGCTCGAAATGGCAGCTCTTACCATTACTTCGTACTTCGGTCGTGCAATGTTAAGTTTTCACAAAATGTCGTAAAATTAAATGCTCAATTTGCCCATTCTTGGCACAGCCGAACGAAATAACAGCGAATTCTGACATGTCAGGAGAATGCTCGAAATTTTTTTGGACGCAATAAATTTTAAATGAAGTCCAATGCTTGTATGTGTGGGAACGATACCACGTCCACCATCCCATTGCAATTGAGGTACATTGAGGCCACCGTACGCCGCAATGATTTACATTCATTGTTATAAATATTTTTTTAAACTTGTTTTCCGTGAATTTTAAACCAGAAAATAAAAGAATACCGTCATGACAATATGTTTACATTGTGCATGGTTTGCGTGGACAAAACAAAAGTCTGCTTTTATTTTTCAAACATAAACGAAATCTAATAAAACAAATGGCATTCCGATGGAAAATATTTGCCGGAGAACAATAATTTTTATTTGAATTCCACTGTTGAAATTGTCTGGGTATGTGTGGGCATTTTTTTTTATTATTTTGGATTTGAATTTTGTATTTATTGAACGGATAGTGAAGAGGAGAAACGGAAATCCATAAAAACTGAGAAACACATTTTGGATTTACTGATCAAAATCGGAACAAATACCATATTTTGTAATACCAAAAAACTTTTGGCAAGTAGAAAAGACAGTAACCAAACGAAATACTCGAAATAAACTCAATGGCAATACACATCGTAATCAGAGACGGATAGAAATTGATGTTGAACGGTCGATACTCAAGAAGAGAATAAAAAAATTTCTGACGGAACAAATGAAACCGGACGTTTGGTTCCCATCATTTCAGTAGAAAATCACATAAATCCGCTGCAGATTTATCAAACCAAAATCGATTGCTCTTGAAATGAATTGAATGTGAGTTTTGAAAATTGAAATATAGAAATCAGTTTTTCTATATCTCTTCGGCCGTTGTTGTGTGATTGAACGCTTGACATTTACACTGCATTGAGCAAGTTTCCATCTGTGGTTCGACATCGAATTGTTCGACGAATTGAACACATAATGAATGATTCGTTTGCCGCATTTTTCGCTCTTTATTTCAATAGATCGATTTTCGCCTTCTCTCTATCTTCTTCTTCTTTTCACAACGCTCTCTTTCTGTCTCTCGTTGCCTCTTTTTCTCTTATCGCTATTTCTCTTTCTCTCCTTCTGGTTCTTTTCACGATCTTTATATCGCTCTTTCTCTCTCTCTCTCTCTCTAACTGCACTCTCTGTCTGTCTCTTTTCTCTATCTCTCTCTCTCTTTTCTCATTCTATCGATTTCATATCGACGATGCATGCATTGAAAGAAATAAAAACGCCAATTGGCATTTAAAAGCAATGTCTTTTATGGTGAACAGCTGAATTCATATATGTTTTTCGTGTCTTTTATGCGTAAAAACGTTGACCGTTTTCATTCAATTAAAAAGTTCGCATTTGCGGCGATTTAGATTGTTGATTGCGATAGCGTCGACGGTGTGCGGCTATCTCAATTAAAATTTCAATCCTAATGAACATGCTTTAATGCTATACCCGGCGCGCAAATCTTAAATTATCCTGTATTGGCATGGTACGAATCGCAAGACATAGGCAATTTAAAATGCGAATAAAAGTCTTGCATTAAACAAATACCGGATCGGTTATTTTCAGAGTAGATAAGATCAAAACTGATGTTAATTCCTTTCAAGTTAACACAGGTCAATAGCTCTTTAAAACGAGCTAAGATATTTTTTGTTATTCAGCATGTCTTTATTTCGCTGAAAACCATTCAAAATTGTCATTGATCTGTATTCACGATTTCCGGTCGAATAAATGCTAAAAATACCATTTTCGAACAATATACATCGCAAACAATATCCGATGTGAACCGCTGTACAAAACCTCATCGATCAATATCAACGTATTGTGAGTATGCATTTGGGGAAAAAATGAGTTCAATTCAATCACACAATTGCCTTAAAATGGTTAAATCGAGCGAAAGCACTTTGGAACTGCATTCCGAATGAACTTTAATTGGGTAGATTTGTGGCTCGGGGGAGTCGGCGGCGACACAGACCGTGTTTTCAGAGGTGAAACGGCTTTGTGGTTTTGTGCAGTGTGTAATAAATCGCTTGTATACCACTGACCTAGTATCCGAAAAATCGATTTTCAAGGGGCATTCGATTGAATCACAAATATTTGTCAATTGACAATAATTCATTTAATTACGTGGTGGAAAGTCACATCATTTCGAACAAATATGGAAGAATTTTAGTATTTACCCTCCCGCACAGTATATGTATACATTTTTGATAACACTGTGGCAAGGAATTAGGTCACCGTAATACAAATCGATACTGCAAATGGAATGTAATAACGTATACTTAATCGTGTTGCGGTCGTCGGACATAATCGCGCCAGTTTCGGTATGGCTCATTGACCAAATTGAATGGCAGAGATTTCGTGGTATCAAATTCAATTTCAAAGTGGCCGTACGAAAATAATGGCCGTTTTATCAGTCAACACATTAGAAACCACTCAAGTTTCTGATGTTCAAAATCGAGCATGGTTGCGTGTACATGGGATGAATGCATTGCAATGAGAAATTAAATTATGCATGCGCCATGAATTGAAAGCACAGCAATTTCTGGCACTTGTAACTCTACCATCTGGACTATTAAGCTGTAACAAATTGAATATTACAGCTTTTGGTATTTTATAAACTGGAAATGAAGCATAAAGGAATACGCTATGTACGTTTATGAAAACAATCTGGATGCATTGAATTATGTTTAGGTTTTTGTACTTTGGCTTTACAATGACGAGACCATGAGGACCATTTTTTTGTTTTGAACCGTTTTGAAATGCTTTTCATTTTGAGTTATCAAGTTTTCGCACAGCAATTTGAGAACAGTCGACACCAGATGTGTTTGATTAGTTTCGTTCAGTTTTGGTACATTGATCAAAGGGCACCATTTAAGATTTTCATATTGGAAAACAAGACCAGCGAAGCTCTTTGTTCGAAACTCTTTGTTCAGCGATGATGAAAATCATAAGTGGATTCACTTGACACAGGGGGATATAAGGCCGAATAACCCTTCCAATGTTTCCGACTATGCCCATGTATGAGGTCACGAACGAACAATAAAAATTGATCCGATGACCGACAGAGTTATAAAAGGCAGAAGTTGCGGGCACTTTTCGTGTTTGTGCCACTTTTTCTGTGACATTTGAAAAATTATATGGCATGAGTACATTTCTCCGGTGCTAATAATAGCTCTGAAGACCAAAGTGATCGCGAATACCGACCAAATAGACTCCGCTCTTCGATCCCAAATATATCCGAACCTCGGCTGCCGAAGTATCTAAGCCTCTCGAGATATCGACAATGTCTCAAAATAGAGGAGAAATCCCTCAAATAAGGTCAAGTAATGGCTCGAATAATTGAATTTTAAATTCCGTCTTTTCAGTAAGAGGTGTACTATTTTTCCTAAGAGAAATAGTAGGTTCAGTAAGATCTAGGTTGTGGTCAGTATTGAGATATTTAAAGGAGCGACGTAAAATCTGATTAAAAAAATTGTAATTCTATCACAAAAAGCCATACGAAGCCATATATCAAACCTCACGTTCGGCCTGAATCTTTCGAGCAGAAATAAATTTGTAATTTCATTTGTAAAAGAGACGCAATTTATCATAAAACTTCGGCCGATTGAGTTCAATTCACAATTTCAATGTGATTGAATTGTGCTTTAAATTCCACAATAAAAGCAAAAGAGGAAGTCACTCGTTAAAATTTTACATTGAACTTTTGAACTTGCATTCAAGCTAGCATCCAAGTAATTTCATTTCACTCGTTATATTATGGATGTCATAGAAAATGCTTCTGAATTTATAAACTTCTATTCATCATTTCTAAACATTTTCCATTATTATTGCTGACAAACTACTCGGTTTTGTTCATTATAAATTTAAAGTTTTGCTCAACAAACTTTTGTGCCGCTCTCGTTGAAATTGATAGAGAGAATTCTATATGAACGTGGCATTTACGATAATTCAATTGAACAAAACCACGAACGATAGAAAATTGAGAGAGAACGAAATGGGTCAATTGAGTTTGTATTAGTTTGACGTTATTTTTTCAGGTTTTTTTCCATATTATACCATTTTTTTGCCTTATATTTATATTTCAATATAAATAAGTGTATTGTGTTTCAAGAGCGCTGAAGTGAGGCATCGCTTACTAGAAATTATTTTTTAAAAAAATTGTCGTCAATACGTAGCTCAATATTTGTCCAAAAAAAGCGCCCCATTTTGAATGTCACCATAGTAAACTTTCCGATGTAATTTATTTCATTTGTGGACTTTGCGCCTCGGTTTCGATATATCTCTCTTTTTTCTCCTTCTTCCATTTTCCTTCTATTCGTCTCTCATTTTCTCTCTTCTTCTTTCTCTCGCTCCACAAACTTTTATGTTATTAAATAATTGCAATGACACTTTGTGCGACAAAACGAGCTTACTTTAATTGGATAAATATTAGTTTCTGCGAAAGCGAACGACAAAAAAATGCAATTTTCATATAATTTCGTTTCTATTAGAAATCAGCGAGATGAAAAAAAAAGTGTGTCACTTCTGTATTTTTCAAAGTCGATTGCTCTCCATAATTATGACGATCGAAGAGAAAAAAACTGTATTCAAAGATTGACGGGGCCTCACACATGTTGCACTACAATTTATTTATTTTTTTCATTCAAAACCATAATTTTATTGTAATTTCCGATTGCAAACTGAAAATCAATTTCAATTAGTCAGTAGCACAAACAGGTGTTTTATGCCGGAGAGCAGAAGGTTTTTTTCGGCAACAAAAAAAAATATTTGATTGAAATTAATTACTAATCGAAACGCACTTCAATGTGGAAAATATACGCGCATTAATTGCAGTGTCTGGATTGAAGTGATTGGATTAATTGGTCTCTTTTTGTATTCGTATCCAATGCAAGTTGGAAACAGTGCGTGTGAAATGCTACAAATATCAATCACACTTTTATTGACAAAATGAAGCGAACTTGACACCACAAAAAACAGTTCCAATTAGTATTTTTTGCAGGATGAAATTGCATTTTCAGTTCGAAACTGAAATTGCATTGTGCAATTTAATGACATTTTTACCATAACAAAACGAACACACATTTATTAAAACACAATAAAAGTTTGAATGCGTTTGGTTTTTGAATTGACATCGATATAATGGAGCCGAGAAACAAAACACTTTTAAGTCACCGAGCAGCTTTGTTAATAGCATGTTGTGTGCAGTGGATGAATAGTTTTTAATTTGAAATTTTATGCTGTATTTGAAACCATTCTCGATTCTATGGTAACAACGATACGTGTAATCGCTGTACACTACAGTCAGAAATGGCCGATTTCTGACATTCTGACTCAGAGTGTTGTATGGCACCATCAGTACATGAGTGCTCCACACCATTTTTCCCCATCCAATGGTAGAAAGTCGATTTTAATCTAAAAGTACTTTCCTCTTACACATTGGGCGTGCATGGAAAAGTAAAATGAGGTGCTCTCAAACTTTCTGCCTGAAGTGTACCTCATGAGCCACACTGATTTTTCATAAACAGATTAATGCTCGACTCGACCGAATTCAAGCAAAACTCATTTAAAATTCAAAGTAAAGCGATATTTTCTCCTTTTTTATGCGCTAGATATGGTAAAAAAATTTTTAACTACATTCAAATGGTGGCTGAAAATGCCAGTTCAAATCAAAACCTCAAAATTGTTGATCGACTTTTAATTTACTGTGCTCGTTATCAAGCTGTGTTGTACGTTTACTGTTTACTTTATGCTTTGCTTTGCTTTGCTTTGCGTTTTGTCGAAATCGAGTTGGTAAAGCATGAGTTGAATTCAATTTCTATTGAAACTGTTGGGAAATGGATAGAAAAAGAGAATAGGGTGGGAGAGAGGAAACGCAAAAGAGAGAGAAAGTGAGCGAAATGGAGGAAAAGCAAAGAAGACAGACAAAGAGAAAGAGAGAGAGACAGCGACAGAGAGAGGGAGAGGAATATGAGGGGACGAAATTCATTTCCGAACAAAAAAGGACAACTCGATTGACAGCTAGTGCGATAAAAATAATCGATTCGTAAGAAATTCGTGTTCATGGAGTTCAAATCATCATTATAGTGGGTGGATGTACATGAACCATGGCTTTAATTCATGTTTTCATCAATTTCCATCAATCAAAAGGGGATTTGGATTTTTGTCTATTTCCGAAGGCCTGCGGCTCACTCTGTAACGACCAACAAAAACACTTACAAACACTTTGTTTCCTTAATAATTTTCCGTTCCATTTCTCTTGTCACTTTTGGCTCATCGTTTTCACGTCGAGAAGTTTTTCGTTCTTCGATCAGACAGTTCATTTTTCCCCACTAAATTTCCATTTTTGGTCAGTTTCATATTAGTCGCTGGCCAAGCCACACAGAATAATCGATATAATTGAGAATAGATAACAATCTGCCATGTAATGGCTTATGCATGAACATGATTGATTTTGAGAAATATTCGGAAATTATATATTTACTTTCCTTGATTATCAAATCGAGTTGATTCGTTCCTGTTCCTTATAAAAATATTTTTATAGAACAAAATTTCTAGCCTTGTATTCCCCGGTGTCGAAACACGTAAATTTCTCGGCAGAATACAATTGGAATCGATTCGAAACATATGGATTTGGATTCAAGTCATTTTGCGAAGAATACATGTGTGTCAACAAGAATTGGTAATTACAATTAAATTGATATATGAATTTTGATGCATTGAACGCCAAATAGTAATTGATTGTATCAATTTTAACTAATCTCACTCGTACTTGAAATCAGCCAAATGATTTATTATAAAATAGTATTTGATGAAAATTTGTAAATATTGATGAAATTACTGAAGTGGTTTCTGGTTTACAGTGCTTATGGGCGAGCAATATTTAAACTGGCAGTACGCTCAAAACGATTGATATTGACAAGTCATCATGCAATGTTGATTTGAGGTATTGATGGAAGAAAATCGATAACATTAATTTGTTAAGACATGAGTCAATACAAATTGGGTCATTTATGCTCGAATGCATATGCGTCGAAAATCAATCGAAAATTGAAATGATATATCCCCTTGTGTAGACGCACAAACTTTGTTAGTTCGGTGAAACGGAGATAGAGAGATTGTGAGTGCGAGCAAATTAGCTTTTCGACTTGTGCACTTCGACTAAATTTCCACTTGGTGTCTAATATCATCTCTCTCAGTGAATTGTTCATATTAGTTTTGTTTGGATATATATTGTCATTAAGTGGTGTTTTTCCTCAAGTTGACTCCATTAAATTCAATTGCACGCCACATGATACCAACACCGATCCACCACACATATTCCGTTGGTGTTTGCATTCTCTCTTTCAATTTGTTTCACTCTCCATCTCTTTCTGTCTCTGATACACAAATTTCTCTCAGTCGTAGTAAAAATGCTTTGCGTTGTATGTTTGTGGTGCGTATGAGCGTGAACAAGTAATAAATTCCGGTTCGTTTGACACAACAACAGCAACAGTAGTCGTCACATCCAAACAACTGTATAACTGCGGTTCACAAATAAAACCCACTCTTTCAACGACAAAAAATAATAATTAACGATATTTGATATTAAGTACAATATTATATGGCATTTGTAATGGCTAAAAGGACTTGAGTTAATGTCGCAGTAAAATTGTCGTAAATACTTTAATTCGATGCTTATGATTATGGAGCGCGCATCACACTTAAAAATTCCCTACATGAAAACCAAGCGTTCAGAAAGACATACATTTATGCGAGCAATTGAATGATGCTTGCATCATTTGATACGCATCGATTGTGCTGTCGCCATACATTCGGATCTTCGGCAGCGCACGAAGTGCTCCGAACGCACGACGAAAGCACTAGCGATGCGCATCAAATGATGTAAGCATCATTCAATTGCTCGCATAAATGTATGTCTTTCTGAACGATTGATGAAAACTACTGCGATGATATCAATTTTACTCTCTCACCATATTTGTCTACGAGATTTTCTCTGGCTGATGGGTCGTAGAATGTCGTCTCTTTCAAAAGTGTCTGTCTTCATTTCTTTAACTGGAAATTGTGAAGAAAGAAAACACAACTACCACCATCTCCATGGATTCGCTTATCTATAAAATACGTATAAGTTTTACTGCCGAAATGCCTCTCGCCCCTCCAAGTCCATTCACTCTTACCCCATCTCACCCTCATCGACCAAAGAAAGTGGCTTTTATCGTTAAGCCCTTTTCTCTGGCAAAAACTTATTACCGATATAATGTTACATGTGGGACACAAACGGAGTAACTTTCAATGTGCGTAAGCATAACGGCCGAGCTTTAGTTAAACTGGTAGCTTGACCTTCGCGAACGATAAAGCAAACAGCAATCGTGTTTGCATAGGCACAATTTAAGCAAACATTGTATTAGCCGATTTATGCAAGACCATACGTCGACGATGTCATTTCCCATCCCCAGAAACCAGCCAGATGACAGACGTGGCGAGCTTTTGTTCCATAAAAACCAGACGCTTTGATGCGTTTGCAAAAATCGATTTACATCATCATAAAACCGAAATCGTCTTTCATTGTTAAGGAAAATCGATCGCATACCAAAAGCCACGTTCAATTGCGTCATCCATACAAAAAGCATGTTATCGTTAGACGATAGACAAATAGACTGCATCACCAGCGAATACAGTGTATTTTTTCTGCTCAAAGTGATTGCATTTTGGTTTCATCATGACGACGAATCGACACTTTGTAGAATTTACAATGTTTTTAGCTTTTTCAATGGGATTTTTCAACTTTAAATTTCCACGCGAGTTAGATTTCGAATGTGCTTTGCAAGCGCCATTTCGAGTGCGTCTCGCTTTACGCTCGGACTCGCTCGATTCTTCCTTCACTCAATTAAAATAACATTTTTCATCATGTAATCGACTATGAAACGAAATTTGTCGAATCAAATTGACTTTAAATGGAATTTTTCGCGCAAGTTTCCGTTTTCGTGCGAAAAAGAAACATTTCCAACAGAATCGATTTTTCTTTTTATATTGCGATGAACATTTTCCATTTTCAACTTCGAACAATATTTTCGCGCTATATTAACAACTTTAAATAATGTGAAATGCATACGATGTGAAAATGTTTTTAGCACATTTAAAATAGTGAAATTGAGTCGGTGAAAAGTCACTGCCAACCACCCACATCACTGACACGTTTCACATAAAACGTGAAAAGTATTATTCCAATCTAACAACATACAATTCCATAGAGCTTCAAATGTTCGGTGCTCTTAATCAATGAAATGAACCGAACAACGTTTTATGCTTTGATACCTTTTATCAATTGATTTTTCACCTTTTAGTTTGATTGAAATCGGTTTTAGAACACGGAGGAATGAAAACTTTGAAAACAAAACAAAAGATAAGAGAAATTATGTTGGTTGTGCGGCAGAGAGTTGGAGGTGAAATCTTCTTTTTTTAAATAAGTTTCAGTTTTCAAGCGCATTTTGCACATATGGCATATGAAAAGGAATATGAAAAGCCCAATATCGACACGCATTTCATTTCATAGCACCGCCATTTCAATCGAAATGCATGTAACGAGGAGCCAAACGCTATGAAAATAGAAACGCATTTTATTTTCCATTTTTTGCATCTCGTTTCGGGCACTCTCCGCCTCTTATTTCAACCGAAACGGACCAAGCAAACAGTTGAAGGTGCTAAAAGTGCAGCGAACTGAAAATCACAACACATTTTATTTTACGCATTTCGATTGAAGTGAGAGGCGAAATGCTTGAAACGGAAACCAAAATGCATGAGGTGAAAGCCGAAAGGCTTGAAATGCCAAGAGATTTCTCTTTTGAGTGGGGAAAGAGTGGAAATGAGTGAAATACACAGCGAATGCGTTATTAGAAAGTTGAAATGCGTGCGTGGAATCTGAGGTGCGTGAAATTCACCGCGAAAGACGTGAAGTAAGAGCCGAAATGCATTAAATGCACAGCGAAATGCTGGAAGAGAAAGCCGAAATGCGTCGAATGCACAGTGAAATACTTGAAGCGAGAGCCGAAATGCGTCGAATGCACAGCGAAAGCCGAAATGCATTGAATGCACTGCGAAATGCTTGAACTGAGAGCTGAAATGCGTCGAATGCACAGCGAAATGCTTAAAGCGAGAGCCGAAATGCATTGAATGCACAGCGAAATGCTTAAAGCGAGAGCCGAAATGCATTGAATG